>NW_009258951.1:2204539-2207339 GCF_000687185.1 Egretta garzetta
TGTGCTTTGCCTGGAAAAAGGCTTCTGGATGGGAAAGGGGGAGCTCCCTCATGCGTGGTGTCCATGACCTTGCAAAAATGCACCAATAGGTATGAACAGGTATTTCTTAGAAGAGTCTTCCAGAATCTTAGTAAAATCAAATCAGCTTATCATTTACATTCTGCAATTTAGGTGTATTTTGTTATTTATTAGTAACTGAAATCAAGACTCAAGACTTGGATCTTTGCAATCTCCTGGATCTTGCTTTAAGCTTGAACTCTCTGTTTGGGGAAGATTGCTGGTGACCAAAAGGAGAGAAGTACATTTTGCTGGAAAAGGTAACTATGTTTTTCCTGCTCTGTTTACCATGTTAATTGCATCAGTTGATGAAACTAATGATGCAAGCTCTAGAAGGGAAAGATTTTGTCCTTGAAACAGTCAAAAATAAAGTTTACCCTGTGCCTCGCAGGCCACTCAATAACACGGAATATGCTCTTATGCTACCTGGTCCCGGTAGATTTGGGGTAACAGTGATACTTTTGAAGAGGTAAGATTTTTAAATGGGACAGCTCTTTGATTAAAAAGCTTTACGTTGCTGAAAAACTGCATAAAACCATTCAGGCGCACCAGGCCATTTTCAGCTCTCTTGACTGCTTACCCGTGTCTGGTGGCTCAAGAAGAGTCCCTTAGCAATAATATTTGCAAGACTTTTATCTTGTGAGCAGCACTTGGCTGATAAATGTATGTACTGAGATGGCACACACTGTCTTCTAATGTTGCCCTCAAACATCCCTGTGTTCGCAGGGTGCTGGTGTGTGCCCCACGCGCGGGCAGCCTCGCCTGTGGGCAGGGAGGGCTGGAGCTCTGCACAGCACCCGCCGCATCCCGGCAAAGCGTGCCGCTTAGATGCGCGAATTAAGAAACCGTGCCCAGTGATAACGTGCAGCAGATAACGCTGTCGCGTGAAAAGCAGCTTGTGACGCCTGACAGACAGCACCCCGAAGGACAGGGGAGGCTGGCACGGTCCAAGTCGCATCTTTTTAACACTGAGATGTGGAATTAGAGGAGCACAGTGGGTCAGAATATAGAAATTATTTATCTCCCCATGGCTACCATGTGCGGGACAGATGGCGTTTCTCCCCCTGCCTCCTCCTGTCAGCCCTGTTCCTGCAGTTGTGTTCAGTGGCTTGCATATTTTATACCAGTAATTTTCAAAAATAAAATATAACCTAAGCAATGTATATTTCCTTTATATTTTTCATCATAAAACCTAGGAATGCATGTGAATTTTGTGGGCTTGGCCTGCATCCCCCCCAAACAAGTGGTAGCTGTATAAATACATGATTTTAAAATTTACTGCTTAGTGGGCATCTGTAGTATGAATTCCCTTAAATAGTTAATGCATTTTAATATACTGTATATAAAAGAGCAATTAACACTTAAAGATTAAATATGTTCTCCACTGCAGTTGCTGCGGATTAAGGATTTGCACGTCACAATAGCAGTATCTGATCTCATTCAATCGTGTGCCTCGGCTTAAACAATCTGAACACAATTTAACAGCGTCCATTCAAGGGATTTTGCCAACCTAGTTAAATTGCTTTCTGGCAGAACAAGAGCCTGTCTTTACAGGCGGGTGTCCGTCCCCTGCCCTGCCACACGCCGGCTGGCTGGGAGGAGGAGAGTCTGACAGCAGCTGCGTGCGGCACGGGAGGACGTCGCTCCTGAAACGCACCATTGAGCCACAGCTGCCCTGCAAAACACCGTGTTGTGAGTCATTGAAACGCATTTCCTAGGGTTGTCTGTGTGAAGGTGTATTTTGTTGGGCTTTTAACGTGGAAAAAGCCTGTTTTGTAAATCATCTCCTAATTCCCAGGCATAAAGGTGAAACAGGGTTGTTGTATAAGGTGCTGAAGCATTAACCTTGGAGCATCCTGCTCCCTAAAAACCAGGTTTTGGTGCTTCATCCTGTAGGAATTAGTAGCTAAGTCCCTCCACCTGCAAAACAAATGTAAGCATAGTACGGCAAATGCATTGTGCTGAGCAGTCTGCTTATTTCTGCTTTGAAACCCACGTGTTATTTCCCAGAAATAGATCCTTGAGAGATGCTGTCTGCAATGCTTGGTTCTTTGAAAGAGTCAAGCCAGCAGCAAGAGCTTAAAATGCTTCAGACCAGGGGGCCCTTGGGAGCCGCTCCAAGGGAGGAGCACGAGGGTCAGCGCTGCCCTGCTGCTCCCTCGGCAAGAAGCCTTCCCCATGGATGCTCTCCCTCCAGCCAGCCCACGGCGCAGAGGTTTGACAGCGGTTACTGAAGGGAGCCCCGGTGCTCCTGCGAATTCTCCTTTCCCCAGTGCACAGGGCTGTGCCACTGCCCACACTGCTGCTGGGAAGGGCCATCGCCCAGAACCAGCCTGTCCCTGCCAGCTTTCGCCTTCTCACCCCGCCTCCAGCTTCAGTGATGCCAATACAAATGCACAGGTCCGGAGAAACTGCATTTCATTAAACAGCAGCTCTTGCAGCATCCTCGGTGGCAAAGCCGTGCAGAGGAAGACACCTCCTCCCAGTCGCCGGCAGCAGGGCTGTGCCCACCCTGCCAGCACACCAGCTCTGGGTTAGCTGGTATGTGCCACAGTGCTGGGAGGGGTATGAAATGGCCTGACTAATTTTTGTAAAACTATGCTGTTAACTCATGCAGCCTCCTGTAGGATGAGATGGTGAAACTTCATGCCTTGACACCACCCTTGACAGCACAACAGGAATAGAGGGAGACACTGGTAGAGGAGTGGAAAGAAGTAACAAGAAATCCTGTCCACAATTCCTG
>NW_009258951.1:2207361-2214743 GCF_000687185.1 Egretta garzetta
CAGTGGTTTCCAGGCTGCTTTTACCTGCAGGTTGCACCTCCAGCACACCCTGGAAGCACGGGCAGTCAAGGGACACAGCTCCTGGCTGCTTTGCAAGCTTAGGTCTTGTGCACCGTATCCTGCAAGTAGGCAGCCCTCTTGCACCATGTGTGGAAAGAGGCTTAAACAAGCAGAAAGGAAGGCAGGCAGTGCTTCCGCTGCAGCGGTGCCCGCGCTGCTGCTCCCCGGCTGCCATCCCCCCCGCCCCCTCCTGCCCTGCGCAATACCCACCGTGGGCAGCCAGCTCCTGCCAGGGCACTGCCCCAGGCTGGGAGCTGCTCTGCGGTTTTGCAAAGGCTGGCAGTGACCGGTGAAGCCAGGGGGGAGAGCGTTTCTCCCCCTGCCTTGAGCAAGGGCCGTTTCTAGCAAGTTCTGCAGTGCGCAGCCAGCTCTCGCTCTGCAGGGCTTTGGGCGGAAGGGCTGTCGCGTACCGTGGGCAGCCAGCTCCTGCCAGGGCACTGCCCCAGGCTGGGAGCTGCTCTGCGGTTTTGCAAAGGCTGGCAGTGACCGGTGAAGCCAGGGGGGAGAGCGTTTCTCCCCCTGCCTTGAGCAAGGGCCGTTTCTAGCAAGTTCTGCAGTGCGCAGCCAGCTCTCGCTCTGCAGGGCTTTGGGCGGAAGGGCTGTCGCGTGCGCAGGAAGCCCGGAGATGGTAGCAGCTGCAGCAGAAACAACAAAAACGTGTGTAAATATCTCTGGTCAGTGAGGCTGGCAGTGCCGCGGGTGCTGCCAGCAGTGTGCCGGCCGGGCAGTCGTTATCTGTGGCTCGCAGCAGGAAGGGAGCCCCAGGGCCACCGCCCCAACCATCATCCCATTTCCAGGGACTGCAGGCGATGGCCTGCTCCGGTGGCCTAAGCCCGTCCCCCTGCCAGATGCCCATGGGCAGATTAACAGGTTGCAGCAGAGACTGCTTCAACTGGCACATTTCAAAATGCCTGTTTGTGTCCGAGATGCGAGCTTCCCCGGCAGCAAGCTACACTGCGACTCAAGATGTGGCTGCAATGCAAAAGCACTTCCCCTTGCGTCTCTTTTTTTTTATTAACTGAAAGTAATTTTTGCTTCTTTAAGAAAATATATATGCAAACCACAGCCCATCGCCATGGTTACTGCTGTATGCTACTGCAAATAGCTTATTTTACATCCTTAGACCTATAGGGTTTGGAAAGCGTAATTCTTCTGGCCTTTCACCATTTCCCCTCTCACTAGGCCACAGTCCCGCTGTTGCAAAAAAAAAAAGCATGTTGTAATTAGCCCCGCGCGCTGCCGGCGGAGGCGGTGGCTGCGCTGCCAGAGCACTGCAGCACGCGCTGACGCACCCCGCGCACCAGGCCCCCCAGGTAAGAATTACTCTTTTTACCCCACTTTGTGGCCCTTGCCAGCCGTGCGAATTCGCAGCAGAATAGCGTGCAGTTGTTTAGTGGGTTATGGTCAGTTGTTCAGAAAGCTGAACGGTTTTATGATGTCTGCGTTGCATTGCGCCTACTTTGGCACATAGGTCTTGCCGTCCTGAGGTAAGTTAGGGGAGATTTAAATAATATGTTAAAGAGAGGGGCACTAAATGTAAGATTTTGTTACGCAAAGTTTAAGTAACAAAACTCTGCAGTTCTGAAGAGTATTAAAAGTAGCAGTCAGATCCCAAAGCAGACCCTTCCTGGCGCTTGCTGGGGGTTCAGTGGGACCCCTGTGGTGTGGAGCTCCTCCGGGACCCTGAGCGAGCACTGACCCACTCCCAGGAATACGGGGGACAAACCCAGCGCGGGAGCTGGCTGCCGCAGTGCCGGCAGATGCATCGTTCTCTTGTCTTCTGCTTTACTATCATTTTGTCAGTTAACCTCCTGTGGTGCTTGCTCCGCTGGAAAAGTTGAGAGAAAGATTTTCATGTGCTTTTGGGAGCCCCAGGAGTTGGTTTAACAGTTTATTCTGTACTGTTGATGGAGCAGAGATGGGGCAGGATGCTTGTGCTGAGGCACCACAGCCACAGTTGTGCTGTAATTTGGGCGTATTTCTCATTAGGGGCTGAGCGCCGCTCCCCCTGCACAGGGGTCCCCTCCAGCCCTGGGCGAGGCGAGTGGGTGCCCATCCCCGGAGCATCACTCCCCGGCCCTGCTCCAGCTCCCCAGGAATTATTGGTAAAGCCCACAAGAAATTAAAATGACATTATTCCCCTGAGAGTGAACCCTCGGCTTCCTGCCACGATATATGTTGCTGCCAGCAAATGTCCCACCAGTTTTCTGTGATTAAATACTGTGTTGGATCACAGGCAGTGTCCACCCGGACTTAGTATCTATGGTGCTTCCCACAGGGGTTAAAGTGGACCCTGGCACTGCCAGCTGGGCTCTAGCACCGACTGAAAAGCAATAAAGAAATCACCTTTACAGAGAATGCAAAGGATGTAGTATATATAATTTGCTGTGAAATTAACGGTGTGGATTTTGCTCATTCATATACCTGTAGACTAGTAGAGATTTTAAATACTTTTAAGAAAAATATTGTCACTTGATCATTGCAGGAGGCTTTAAAATAAAAGGACAATACAGTGGAAGGGCCAAGTCTGAACTTTGTCTTTGTACGTTATCTTTACTAAAATGCATATGCAGATAATATCATTAAAACAGGAAAAAAAAAAGTTTTAGCACTGTAGCATGAAAGTGATGGCCTCCATGTTGCTGTGAAGCAGAAGCGGAAGTTCGTTACTGCAGAAGTTGCACTGTGTTAGAAGAGATGTAACGATTGCTTTATCGGCAAGACTGATGTTTAATGTCCGACTTTTCGGGGAACTTGAGTTTTATGAGTGTTGAACAAGTAACAGCCTAAGGAAGCAAATAGCTTCTCCAGGATCGTAATTGTGTTTAGTCTGTGTTTGCTTGTGTGTCTGCCTTTAGTAAAGGCCAGGAGAAAAAAAAAAAAGGAAAATTAAGAGTATGAGGTTTATTTTATGACTATTGTATTCCAGCTATTTGATATGATAAAATGAAGCCACAAGACCTATCTCAAGCTAGATGGATTTGCACTGTGATTTTCATTTATGGGGGTACGGCAGCACCCTGCACCCCTCGCAGGCAGGAGTCCTGCGGTCGGTCTGCGGCGAAGAGCAGCCGGGTGCTGCTGTAGTCCCTGAGCAGATCGGGGGGCAGGCTGCTAAGGAGACTTAATGTAGTTATCCTTTAAGTGACATGTTACTGTAAATATTCAGAGAGGCTTTGCTTTCGGGTGCACAGCTGGAAGTGCCTGTGCAGCTGAACAAACCTTTCTGCGCCCATTCCTGCCCAGTGGTGCTGGGGCAGGGGGCACCTGGGAGGGCTGAGGGTTCATCCAGGCTGCTTTCACCCAGCGCCAGCTATCCAGCTGGCTGGAGTCTGGGGACTTTTTCAGCTAGTTCTGAACTAAATTAAGTTCTTAACTGACTTTTTTTTTGTTCTTCTTTAGCAAAAGATTCATGTCTGTTTTATAGTCTTACTCGAGCAGGAGCTGGGGTTTGAAGTAAAGCTCTGGTGCAAGCCGAGCTGGAGGCTTTGGTCCTCGCTGGCCATGTGTGCATCAGTTTGTGCACCTCCAGTTAATCTGCCTACCTGCCTATAGGCAACCCGGCCTCTATAGGGACCCTGAGGCTGCATGGGGAGGCAGCAGGATGCCAGGGCGGCTGCTTTTACGGAGTAACAATTGAAAACTGGTTGCTGAGTTGGCACTTGTGGCCGTGGTTCGTACATCACAGGTTACCTTCTCCTGCTCATACTGAATGTCTTAAGAAACCGATCTCTGAGGGAGGGCTAGAAATGATCCATAAGGCGTCCATAATACAAATGGCTTAATTCTGCAGACTTAAGTCATCTTTCAGAATATTTATCACATTTGCAATGGCAAAGAGAAAATTTAAATATATTTTCGCTTTATGTACCTAATGCCATGCCTGTTACAGGATCACTGAGAGTTTTTGCTTTAAACTTCTCCCTTCAGATCATTTTGAAGGAGGAACTGAAGTGGGAAGTGCTTTTATTCTGCTTGAGGTATAGTTGTGAAAAGGATGCCGATGGCCATCCTCACGCACGGCACCTGGGACACATTGGTGTCCCACTGCTGCACTTGCGGGGCCTCTGCCAGCCCGGGCTGGATCGCCGTCGGCGAGTCTTCCTCGCCGGGGCTTGGGGGGAAGGGCAGGCAACCATTGCACAATTTGCAGAGGTCAGGCTCTTGCTTCACTTGCGCGAGGGCTGCATTAGCTCAGCCAAGAGAGTTCCTCTTTTCTTCTCCAGTTGTAATAACACATAGCAACTCTAAACCGTAAAATGTCTCTCAAAATACTTTCTCTGTGCGCAACATGTTTCTTTTTTCCCTTGTGCCCTAATTTATGTCTTTTTGTTTGAATGGCATATGAAGCTAAGTGTACAATGGCATATTTCTTTATCTTTCTCTGCTGCAAGATAATGAGTCCGTTGTCTTGTTTGGTACCCCAGATGGCAATTATCATCATCAGATGATACTCTGGGAGACCCCTGGATCTGTGATTTCCTTACAGTTCTTTACCATGCTCTGCCTGGACGTCTTGTTACTGCAGAGCGTGTGCTTGGCATCTGTGCTCTAGGGTTTAACCCCCTGTAACCTATATAAACTTATGTGAAACAGAATATGTTCACTTCATAGGATATAGTGAGAAATGATATCTGAACAGGGCAGGTAGTGAGAAATGACATATGAACAGGCCATAAACCCAACGGTAGGGCAAACTGGCCCTGTACCTTGTCGCAGAAGGGACGTGTTTGAGCAGGGTTCCCAGCAGGAGCCAGCACCAGAAGAATGCCCAGTGGTGGCAGCTCCCCGGTGGGGCTGGCAGGGGAGGCTGGCAGGGCTGCTGCCGTCGCAGGCAGCAGGTACCAAACCCAGCAGGCACCAAATCACTGTGCGCTGTCACATGAAAATGTACTTGACGGGGAAAATGAAACGAAATGAACCTAACTACCAATGCAACCAAATAACGGCTGTGGAGCTAGGCCCTTTAAACTGGGGGTGGAGGGGCTGGGTAGGGAGCTGCCATTCCAGATATGAGCATCTCGGTGTCCACGTACCCACTCTGCTGCCACTGCCGAGGCAGGACAAGGAGGCACAGTTTAGACACCAGTTATTTTTTAAAGTTAGCTCTGTATAGAGAAAAGATCATTTGTGCAGACACTGGCCTACTGAAGTGATTTAAGAGAAATCTGGGCAGTGAGGTGTTTGTCCAGAAAACTTTGACTGGAACAACTGCTTTGAAAATGCCCAGCGCACTGATGTAAGCATATAGAAAGGAAACAGCCTCACGTATTTCTTTGTGATAGAACAGAAACAGGAAGAGCAACAAATGATCCATTACAATATTCGTTCCCAGAGACTATCAAGGCGTGTGCAACCAATGCTGATGTTATCTGGGTGGTACATCTGTACCGCTGCTGCTTTATACAATGACAGGCAAAGTCATGTATATCAGGCAAATATAAAAATACCAGGGGCTACCAATTGTCATGAATTTTTTACTGATCTGGATTAAACTTCTTTGAAACACAAGTGTAAATTCATGGCATATTTTCCTGAAAGAACAAGGAATATTTCTTCATGTCCTTTCAGTCTCTGGATTTTATAAAAAAGCCAGAAAAGATAAACAGAAAATACCAGAAAGCTCTCCCAGTCAGTGACGTGCCTTCGCTTCCTCGGGCACTCGGCACTGCCAGGACGCTGCCCAAGGCTGCTCGGTGTGGGCAGCTCCCAAGGAGGGACATTCATCCCCTGTCTCACTACGGGTTCCAAAGAGCTGCACAGGCTGTTGCAGGGTGTGATTAGAGCACACAAAAAGAAAAGTTAATTATATTAATGCCAGGCTGTGTAATAGAACAAAAAGCCTCCAGAAGGCAACAGCTGGAGTTCAGATCTCTTGAGCAGGTAATATTGTTGGTCTCCCAAAGTGAGGAATTATTCATTAAAGCTGGAAAGCACGTTATCACCTCATTTCACAAAGCATAACGCTTTGCTTAGTTCAGCCCCAAGTGCAGATCAGGGAAAAAGGCAAATTTAAAGGCAAATTTCTTCTAGTCTCCAAGCCTAATAAATTGCAAAGCAAACAGCTAAGTGGTTTGGCTTATTCTGTTACAGACTGAAGGATGTGGCGGATGTAATTCTGAACAATCATTTGAAATTTCAGAAGTCAACAGAAGCTCAGTATCTATAAAGGAATAAAAGTGTCATTCAATTACAGTGGAGATGCCATTTTAGTACTGATTTTTTTTTTTTTCATTTGTAAGGTAAAAATAAACATATTCCAGAACAACTGAGCATGGGTAACAAGTGATGCTCAGAATTATAAACACAAATTACAAGATTTGGGGGGAAAAGACAAGCACAAGAGGGAGAAGAAGGAAAGACAAAGTTCTAGCAGAACTACAACCCCCAGTGTGTTTGGCAGAAAAAATAAAAGTTGGAACAAGGTGCCTGTGTTGGTAGAGATGTTCAACACAAGCAAGTTACGCTCCTGATGCTGAAGACAAAGCCTTTCTCTTTTCCTTGTCTCTCCTGGTGTCGATGTGCCTTGTAGTTTCCTTGTAGTCTGCTGTTCGTGTTGACTGGGAATGAACACCAGCCTCACAGTTTAAAAAAATACATGGCGTGGGAGTCCCAGCCTGTGGAAACAGAGACAGGCTGAAATTAAACCTCATCTGAAAATGGGAGCCTGCCTGGGGGGAGGGAGGGCCTTGTGTTTATTTTCTGGCAACAAGGCACCACTGCATGACCGCTGCTTGTCACAGCATCCAGTCCCAAGTGCTTCCAGTCGAGAGGATCTGGTGTGGTAGTAACACTGAAAATAGTAAAAAGTAGAGGGATCGGAATTCAGAATAAAGTTACCAAGGAGCATAAGGTGCAAAGGACAGAGGCGTCTGGGGTATCTGGTATTTCCACGCAAAAGGAGGTGAGCAGGAAGAGAGATGTGGGGCACGGGACGTCCCAAGTAGCACGTGCGCCACAGCGTTAAATCAGCCCCTTTGGTGAAGCGCCCATGCTGGACTGGGGCACTGGCCTGCACTGTTAGGGAGCTAGAAGGGAGATCAGACCAAATTTGAGAAATTAACCACGGAAAAGCTTTCTACAAGTTGGTGGTTTTTTTGTGGTTTAATTTCTGAAGTGCATGGTACCCAGCTCCTCGCAAGCAGCCCTTGAACCCCTTTTCTCGCCGTGCATGCCCGCATGCTGCAGCCCCTGCCGGTGAAGGACCGATGCTTAACAACTACGGGAGTTCAGAAAAAACTGCTTCTTTATAGACATTATGATGTCTTTTTGGCATGGTGTAGATTATGTTGGCAGCAGAACTTGTTTAAAGGATTCACACT
>NW_009258951.1:2214780-2216413 GCF_000687185.1 Egretta garzetta
CTGTGAACACTCATTTATCTGATGGCTCTTAATTTTCACAACCAAAGCGAGGAGAAAGCTCTATGGAGGTGGAGCTGCGAGCACTTGACATGTCCATATTAAAGCCTCTGTGGAAGCTCCCTGTGGTAACTGTCATTCCTGCGGAGAGGAGGGAGGGCAGGGCTGGCAGCCAGCAGCCGTGGGCGGCCACGCTGGTCATCCGGCAACCTGCCGCCGAGATACCTGCAGGCTGGGGGCTGGGCATCAGCCTGGGCTTTGGCACCCGCGGGAGCTGCTCAGGCAGAGCCTGTGCCAAGGGGGAGGCAGGGATTTCCTTGTCTTGACCAACTGGCCTACCGTTACCTTTAGTAACAGGGGCCAGGGAGGAACAGAAACTGTTGGAGCGCTTGCCATAAGGTTACAGTTCTCTGAATTGTTCTCTATGGAAGGAAACAGAAATTGAAATTAAATGTTTAAGGGAAAAGAGAATAATTGAGGTTTTTTTGAAAATTTATGTGTATATGCATTGAAATGTACTCAGCCTTATCAATAGACAGTTACTTCATATGATATAATACTTTCAAAAAGAATACTAATCAAAATGTCTCCTGGGATCATTGCAAATATTTGCAGGGTTTGGGTGTCAGTTTGGCTAATAGACAACTGCTGCCTTGGTATCAAAAGAAAAGTCAAAGAATCCTGCCACTAATTTTATTAAAACAGTAAAATACAGAGAACTGAAAAATACAGTTTTCGCAGACATGGGAATCTTTTATGGCAAATGGCAAAAGAAAAAAAAAAAAGAATTAACAATGTAAGAGGTATATTGTGAGCCTTGGGGGTGGAACAGCCTGCACACTTTAAAAGAGAAGGATAGATCAAAAAGAGTACACCTCGGCAGGGTCAGGGGAAGAGCGAGCTAGAAGAGGGACCACAAAAGGTCACTTAATCCATTCCCTTGCCCCAGGCAGGATGGAGCGTACCTAAATCATTCCTCGAGATGAGTGTCTAACCTTGATTTAGTAGCCTTGTCAGTCCTTTTTTTTCCCCTCTAAGTCCAGCCTGAATCTCGCTTGCTGCAGTTTAAGCCCATCTTCTTATCCTCACCACCATAAATACAGAGACAAGATTGTTCCCTGCTCTTTATAGTGTCCTTAAATCTTGGAAGATCATTGCTGTGCTTCTGCCAGCCTTAGTGTTGGCAGACTGTTTCCAGTTCTTTCCATCGTTTTGTCCCCCCCGTCTCTGGAGCTCCTGTCCTGCTTTTTGTGTCCCAGCAGGACCAGACCCCATGTGTCCCTCAGCGCCCCGGTGTGCACCTCCCACCTGGCAGCCTGCTTGCCTCTCTGCATATTTAGGTGCATGTCCTTCTCTTTTTCTGTCCTTTGGGTTAGCGCCACATTGTTTTGTTGAGCTTCCTTCGTGCGTGGCCCTAGATGTGAGTGTCCTGGCAAGGGAGACATTTATGTTGTGTCTGACTGTATTACAGTTGCTCCTTTTTCTGCACGGCTCCCGTCGGTGTCACGGTCACCTGCCTGTAGAGCAGAACTGTCGCCTCAGCGATGGGCGTGCTGGTCTTGAAGGGACAGGGTCGCTTGGGAGCCCGGGGAGGCTCAGAGCAGTGCCAGGCTGTTGCAGTGGGTGCCGGCCACCT
>NW_009258951.1:2217809-2221286 GCF_000687185.1 Egretta garzetta
GCGGCTGCTCGAAGAAAGCACCATTATTTAGGTTAGATTTCCAAAGAAGACGGTAACTTCAAAGGGACGTCACCGGTCTGGGTGCGTGCACCTCGCGGTGTTGAGCAAAATCCCAGCTTGATAGGTACTCGCTGTACTGCCTGTCCCTTCGGGAGTTTCTGGATTAACTGGGTGGAAATAGAGCTTTTTTTGTTTCCTTTTTAGAGAAAGTTCTTGAATTCGGAACTTTGTTTTCCATCTGGTTACTGCAAACGTATCGGTTTGTTAAGATGTTAGTATAGCAGAAGAGAAAAATGCAGGGATGCTGTCTGTATAAAATGGTTATTTTAGAAAAATATATAATTATTTGTTTGAGAAAGAAATAATTTCTTTTGGTGACTTTTTGAGGGGGAAATATATGCTGCAAATCATACGGCGGTAGCAGAAGCGCACAGGTGACAAAGAAGTAGAGAGAGTGACACTGCCTGAGAGCAGGTTTAACGAAGAGATGTCACGGGTAGGAGAGAGGTATGTAAATAGTGAATAACAACATTGAATAAATAGCTGGACTGTGTCTTCTTTAGCACTACAGAAAACATGTTCTAATGAAATAACAACACGTTCCAAAGTGACAACAAGGAAATAATTTGCATAATGAATAATTAACCGATAGTACTTACAACTGCAGGGGAAGTTTGAGGGTGAGAGCCTGAGGTTGGGTGCTTGGAAGCGGTGATGGATCGCAGGCTCCTGCCAGAGCACGTGGGCTCTGTCTGCTTTTGTTTGGTGCTGCCCCTTGCCAGACCTGCTGACATATAACAATATTGTGACAATTTAAAGTAGATAAAAGAGAAAGAAATTAAAAGCTTGGCATGCCCGGTTTCGCTGAAGTGGGTGACAGAACTGCTGTACATGGAAGGCCGGGACGTGCCAGTGCAGAAACCAGAGGTGTCGGGAGTCTCTCTGCTTGCAGGACGGTGTGGGCTGAGCTGGGAGCCGCTGCCCGTGAGGTTTTCTGCGGAGAGGAGCACCCCGATGGTCTGTCTGGAGGAGACAGAGGTGCTGGGTGTACGCTGAGCTGAGCTCTGTGCTTGCAGCTTGTGCTTTTGCAATTTAAATTTTGTGAGGCCTGTGTCACTCTGCTTTCTCAGCTCCTGTCGGATCAGGTGTAGACCAGAACATTGTAAAATGGAGTTGGACTTCCTTGGATTTAAAGGCTGGGCTCCTGAGCTACAAACTTCTTTAGGCTTAGTTGAAACAAAAGGTGTTTAAATAAAGAGCGATGGTAATGACTGAACATTCTAAGTTTTATAACCAGTTAGTCTCCAGATCTGACTCGTTACGCTGTATGTTGTATGTACAAATTAACGGTAATTGTGGGGTCCGCCTAGTTTAAGTGACACCTAAACGTGCAGAATTGTGCAGTTGTTATTTACTCAGGCTACTGAGGAAAGATACACAGGCAACAGATTTCTTCCTTTAATACATGAGAAAGTGACAGGGCATATTTATTGTCCCATTTCCTTAAAGCCGTCATTGGATTAAATTTATTTTGAATGGCAGGCAAGGGTCTGAGTCCTAGGATGCTTAGCTGTACTACAAAGCAGTTGAATCAATGGGCAAAATTGGGGCATTATGTGAGCTCTGTGTAATTCAGCTGAGTCGGGAAGCAGTGTCAGAGCTGTCCTGTGAAAACTCCCTCTGCTGTAGCGGAGGGTATGGTTTCCATACATCCACTGCACAGTGCTGGTGGGAACAGCCTGGCTTTGTGATTTCTTTTAATTCACCCACAAAATCCTCCTTTATGCTCACTGTCTCATAAGCTTTGTGAAGCACAGCTGTGCCACATGCTGGATCGGCAGGACCTTTGTGTTTTTCTGGGCTGAAAGCTGTATTGCAAACATGGGAAACTGCCAGTTCAGGTGTATCTGATGACTGCCTACAGCTCAGACCCTCCTCGGCACCTGTCTGACCCGCGTTCTTCACCCTCCTGGCGGAAGAGGTTAAGAGGTTTAGATCTAGTAGATTAACAAGGCAATGGATAGCATCTATCTTCAGTGGTATCAACAAAACAGTTTAATTAGTGGAAGCGGAGAATTTTAATTTAAAATTTCTCTGGTATAGTATTATCTAATTGTGGAAGTCATCATAATCATAACTCAGAATAGTCTCTCCTCACAGGTTTTGTCTGCAGGCAGTCAGCGCCCAGGAGGTATTCTTTCACTGACTCGCCACGGTCGGTGTACAGTGTTCTGAGGACTTTCAGCCCAGTTCATCCCGCTGAGACTTAGGAGATCGTGAAAGCATAATCCTAAGCAAGATACTTGAATGGGGGTTTAGCAGGGAGCTGTGCAGGTTCCGGGAGTACCTCGCCATCGCAGCAGCCGCAGCACGGGTGCCTCAGAAAGGCTGGGGCTGCGGGCAAGGCTCCGCGCTGGGCTGTAGCCAGCAGTGGGCATGCAGCCCTCTGCTGCTGCTGGCAGTGGTATGCTGGGAGTGGGGCACGTAAAGATTTCAGGGGGTTTTGCTGATTTTAATTTAGATTGGAAATGCTCATAGTTCATTCTGCTTTGGGAAGTTCAACAATATCATCAGAAATAAGTAAGTGTGAATGAAGCTGCTTCAAGCCTTAAATGTAGACATTCAGTTTTGGAGAAAGGTTAATTTTGGTTTGCATTACTCCACTTCTTGAATTCTACTACTTTGTTAACTTCACTGTCTCAGGTGTTGTTCATCATTTTGTAGCATTGCTAGATAATAATTACGGAGTTTATCTACATTCGGCTTCCTGTAGCGAGTCCAAGGATTGAATAAACTAACATTTTTTTAGACACCTCTGTGACAAATACCACACACTGACAAGCATTTGAAAGTAGCAGGTGCTGCTGTTGCTTTCTTTTAAAACCTGTTTTGCATGGAGGTTTCTGGTGCTCGTCCAGTTTGCGTGCCTCAGGAGCACTGAAAATGCTGCTTTCCAAAATTTCCTAAGCACGGGAGATACTATTGGAAAGCATTTGCAATGGCATTCATTGCAGTCTGTCCTCCAAGGGATCTTTAGAGGACTGGTAAATGCACTGTTCTGTGGCCTCTGCACAGTGTCTGAGTTGCATTGCTTTGCATCCCTGCATCAGGTGCAAATCTGACTTCCCTGAACTTAGAGCCCATGTATATTGGAAACCTGGAAAATAAATTTCAAGTACAGGAGGTGGTGATGCATCACACCAAACAGCTGGAACAAACATTAAACAGTCAAAAGGGTGTTGCTCCACAGGGCATTACTTTGGTTGCCCAGAGGAGACAGACTGTTAAAGCTGCATGGTTTTTACTGTATTGCCCAGGATGGGTTATGTGGCCACAGTAAAAGTTCTTATACATGTGGTGTAGATGAAGATCTCGTGGCCGGTTCAGATTAAAACACACTTCCTCTCTGTTTTTATTTCCTTTAAGTACTTGTTTTATTCTGATGCTTCAGATTTAAAGCAGAAGTGGTAATGACAC
>NW_009258951.1:2221309-2235893 GCF_000687185.1 Egretta garzetta
ATTAGGAGGATGAGCCGTAGCACCTCTTGATGTCCAGAATAGAGGATGATTGCTACTTAGGAACAGCATGTATAAACGGCAACCATCATTTTTTCTAACAGCGCTAACACCGAGGAAGTCACACATGTTGGATTAGAAAAGACGCCTTGCAGTAGCTATTCATTACCTTCAAAGACTTAATATGTGTTTTCCTTTGCCTTATGCACATTTTAAATGCAAAGGCTATGAAGAGGTGATTTTGCTGTTAACAAAGACCAGCTCATTAAGATAAAACTGCAAAAAAAGTTCTGTTCTCTTTCATTGTCATATTTTTTATTATTTTTGTCCATGCTGAGGATGACTTCTGTAACTATGAATATTTATAAAAAAATTCCTGTGGCTGCTCCTATTCAAAAGGAATTTTACTGTGGTTGTATTTTGTATATTTTTATGAGGGTTTTCTAGTATGAGCAAGGAAGGACACTAATGTCAGCGATCAGGTGCTTCCTGAAATTGTCTGGTTTTGTACTGTCATTGGTTTGTAAGCGGTGGCAGGGTAATCCTGCACACAAATGTGCAGGTGCTGCCAGAGGGCTTGAAGACCTGTCGGAGGGTGAGCAAAGCTCAGATGTGTAGATCCAAGACTTTGGTTCATGTGCTTTATACGCATAACAGCTGTAAAGTGTGGAATCTGGCTGGGTTTGATCGCTTCCCTAGGGACTCCTATGTTCAAATCTGTCCTGCTATTTTGAGCCCCACACAGGGCAGAGGGGCAGCAGGAGGACCTGGGGCAGGCAGCAGCTCCAGGGTTTTCCTTCGCCTGCATATGTGGTGGTCTCCACTATTTGCGTTCCTTAGGGATTAGAGCAGTTGCCTATGATTATTATTTTTTTTCTTTTATTAACAATTATCTACTGTAAACTTAGTTTCCCAAGTAATGCAGCAAAGTAAACAACATTTTCCTTCCTACTACCCCATAATTATTTACCAGAAGAATAAACATGCGAATGGTTTTTCGTTGCTGTCCTCGGTGACATTTGGAGTCTGTTCTGCCGTGAATATGTGCAATTGTAATTCCCATTAGTGCCAATGAGAGTTCAGAGCAATTAACAAGGCAAGAGACAGGACCATTAAAACTCTATCACAGTTCTGATGATGAAACCTGAATACATCCCAAGATAAAAAAAATACATGTTTAATATAAAAAGTGGAGAGGTGAAGGTTTTGCATATGGCATTTTGTAATGGAGCGTGGTTCCTGGTAAGGATGTTCCAGCAAGCAGTTGATGTTACCCCTTCCCATTCTACCTTCAGCAGTTTGTGCAGGGTGAACGTCTTAGTCACTGCTTCGTTTGGAGAATAAAGCCAGTGACAAATGTTTTACGCTGTTATGTGTGTTCAGAACCAGCAGTAAATTTTCCTGCTCTGAGGCTGATCTGAAATTTCTTCCATAGCTTCAGTGGATGCAACAGGAGAGCAACAGCAGCAGCGCTGAGCTGGTGTAGGTCGACACACACAAGGCTGGCTGTGCCCGTCGGGCTGTTTGATGACTGTGCAAGGGTTTGGTGTGTGCTGACCTCCAGATGAAATCCAGCTGTGTATCAGAAGTGCTTTTCCTCTGAGATCGGTTTTGTTTTGTTTTGTTTTGTTTTTTTAAATGTCTGCTTGCTGTCAGCTACTACCTTGTGAAATAGTCGATGTTTCAAATTATGTGTGTATGATGCATTGTTACAAAAGAATATTTTTACCCAAAATATCTTTATTTTAGGTAGCTGGGGAAACGCTTTTAATGTGCTATAAAGAAAAAACAAAGTTTGCAATACATACAATCTGTCCTCACTAAATGCAGCTTGAATTTTCAGTGGGATGATTGCTATTTGGTATTAATTGGAAATATCAGCAGCAGTGCATAAGGCAGAAGTATACTTCTGTCACTAAGATGCCAAATAGTGCACTTAGAGTTCATTATTGTTTGAATCTACAGATTGCACAGGAAAACCAAGGAAGCCAGGACTGAGTAAACCAAAATTGGCTGAGAGTTTTGTGTAGCCAGATTATAATTTCTGTAAAACAAATGTATAATCAGCATTAATCCAGTGCAGGGGCATGGGCAGTGCTGCCCCCCGCTGCCACCCAGCCCCTGTGCCAGCTCAGCCCCCCGGGTCTGTCTGTCCTTCCCCAGCCCCGCTACCTCCTGGAGCTGCCGGTCGCTGCTGGCAAGAAGTCTCGGAGAGAAACAACTTCCAGCCCTTATTTGAGCACTGTCGGAAAGTGTGCAAGTGCCTGTGTTGCTCTTAGGACCTTACGCTTTTGGCAAATATGCCAAATACTTGTTTTCACAGAAAAAATATTTTGGGACATAAATATACAAGCTGTATATTGGTGGCTGAATCGGAATGAATTTCAGCACAATAAAAAAAGAAATAAGTACTAGACAGGTTAAAATATGTCTGGTCATTTGACATTTTGAGAAGTGAGGTTTCACATAGCCCTCCATTGCTAGCCCAGCTGTATTTGACTCATTTTATCAGTTCTTTGTTTGAATTTACAGGTGGCAGTTTAAATTTCTACATATAGTCCAGGTTTTCCTATTGGAAGCATACCTTGCTGCCAGCTGCTGAGGGAGGCTGCTGTTGGAAAAGGAATTTTTTTTCACTTACATACTTGTCATTAATGTTACATTCAGAGTTGGTTCTTAGAAAAGTGCATCAGTCTTGCTTGCAGTGGCACAGAAAAAAATTAACAGAGTGTGCACTGAATTTTCCCCTTATCTCACTATACCACATTTTATATATCTTGTAGTGAGATGTTTTGTTTCTACGGTTTCAGACTTCGTGTTTCAGAAGATTAATAGACTTAGCAGCCCTGTTTGCTAAGCTTAGCGATGATAACGATGTAGTAAGTCATGAGACAGTTGCAGATCATCTGGCAAGGCAAAATATGCCTTGGGCTTGAACTTGGAGCAGGTATGTTTTGGAGAGAAAAGTAAAATGTTGAAAGCATTATAAATAACACGTCCTGACTTGGGTGACTGTAAGTTCAAGTTTGCCTGAAGAGCCTGCATGGGAAGCTCGGTTGGCAGCATCTGCATTCACCCTCTATAGGGATAGAGAGAAACGGCATTTATAAGGTGCATGTATGGTATTTAATGCAGCAAGTAGAAGCACAGAATTGTTCCTCTGGCTGAGCTCGGGTGCAGATGCCAGTGGTGGAGGCTGGAGGAGCAGAGGGCAGCGCGGTGCTGGACCCTGGGGTCCCGCAGCCGTTGCTGCCCGCACTGCTTGGAGCGACTCTGCACATTGCTGCTGCGCTGCTGGCTCCCATGCAAGTGAGTCCGACTGTGAGCGGTGAGTAAGGACTTGGGAACCCAGAGCATGTTTGGGCTCTGGGCCCAATCCTGCTTCCAGAGAAGTTAATGGGAATTTTTCCTTCTAAAAAAGGGAGAGCGATCAGAGCTTTTCAGCTCGGTTCTGTGAGGCCCGTGGCACTCCTCTCTCCGTAGTCCTTTAACCCCAAGCTCCCCCTTTGCACGGGGAGGAGATGGTCCACGGGTGCGTGGCCGAAGCCTACCACGGGTCAGCCTGCCGTGGGGCGCGTGTGACGGGAGCTCACTCCTGAGACCACTTTAGCTCTGGCATTGCAGTGATGTTATCTCTGCTGCAGTGACACCTACACAGTGTTCAAGGAGATAAGCTTTTCTTTTAAATCTAAGTAAATTGCTGTAGGAAAAAAAGGAAGTTTGCTGCGTTAATTGGGTCTAGATGTACCTGAGTTCTCAAGCCTTTAAACTCTGCGCTCCCCGGCGGTACCATGGAGCATGCAGGCTCCAGGAGCTTGCTGAACCAGGCAGATGTGTCAGGTTTTCCGAGCAGGTTGCCAAGCTGAAGGCAGCAGTAATTAGGCCTGGATTCACCATCGAAAATACGTGTGTCTGTGTGCGCAGACGCCTGAGAGCCGGTGCTCCAACATCTGCTGAGTTTGCTCGCAGAGGTGCAGGCGGGAAAGCGGCTGCTGTGGGGCTGGGTGTGCAGAACTGCCTGCCCTTCCTTCTCTTCGCCGATCCCCGAGGGTTGGTGCTCGCCATCCCAACTGATAGTGGCTATTTCGGTGTTGCTTGTGCCATCTGGTTTCCATGGAAGAAAGGTCCTGTCAAACTAAACATACTGATAAACACAGCATGATTTACTTGTGAGAAATAAACTCCGGTATTTTTTTCTGTGACTTTCTGAGGCTGGGGAAAAAAAAAAAACCAAACAAACAATGTTTCTTCCAGTGTTTGGAAGACTTTGTTAGTGCCTGGGCAGCATTCTTGACTTTGTGTGATCACTTTCGGCTTTCAGTGAAGTCCTTTCCATATGTAATTTTACATGAGAATCCTTCAGTGCTCAATACATAGGCAAAACCTAAACTGACTTTGAGACTTCTTTCATAAGCAGTGAAAATCAAAGGTAGTGAGTCTGTGATACTGATAATGTAATTATGTGCTGTTCAGCTTTTTGATGTTTAACAGTTAAAAATGTTCTTCTGGGAGTACAGATACTTGCTGCTGTGACTGAGCTTTGCAAACTGCTTAGAAGAAAGTCCCTGGGAAAATATCTTGCTTGCTGCTTATCAGCATTTTATTGAGCTCCTGTATTTATGTGCAAATATACTCCATAAATAAATCTTTAATGATGTGATTTTTTTTTGTGAAGAGGAGACACAGCTCTGTTCAATTCTTGTAATTAAATACAGCTAATGGTGGCAACTAAAATACAAGAATTTGAACTTCTTTCACTCAATTTTTCTGCATGATTGACAAAATTATTGCTTTGGTTTTGTTTGTTTTGTTTTCTACAACTTCTAAGCATTCTGTCTTTAATCACCATTTTTATAAAAATGACTTTTTCTTAAATATTTTCCGAAGCTGTTTTCCAAATAGTCCATGTTTTTGTGTAAGACTAGAATTTTAAGCTTCCATATTCAGTATTTTTAAGTGTCTTTTAGAGGCAAGAGTGAGAATACAAGGCAAACGGTAATCTTTTGAGCTTTTTCCAAAATTCCTTCACTGTGACGTTCAATTTGGGTAGCTTGCACAGGTACATTAATGAAAAAGGGGACACATAGAGGAGAACTCAAGTAGAGGATGGAGAGGAATCTTCCATGTAAGAAATATTTTGGGAAAGCAGATAAAAACAGTGGGGGTAGATGGTTGTGATAAATGTTTTGGGTATTATGCCAGCTTCTACCCTTGCTGTGCAGTGCCAAGAGCATTAATTGGAACGGTGCTGGGGGGGCTTGCTGCGGTCAGTGCTCTTGTCCCTGGAGGTTGAGGGGCGGCTCAGCTGGTGGGCTTGCACAAGCTCCGTGAGCACGTGGGCTCGCACCCCTGCTGTCTGCTTGGCACCGGGACTTCTGCCACAGCTCTTCTCTAGAGAGAAAACAGACAAGGAGCTGCAGAATTAGTGCTCAGCGCGTGAGTGGGACTGTTAAATGAGCTTGAACACATCTTGGAATTGGGTTTTCCTATGGTGTCATTCTTCAAGCTGTTATTTTGGATCATTTAAAAAATAAAAAAATGTTTAAAGTAACTCCAGTGATAGGGGTATGACCTGAGTCTTTTAGACACTTAAAAAATTGTCTAAAATCTCTGGTCTGCACCTGTGGTCCTTTGACGTGTTAACGTTGGTATTTTTATTCTGTTGTAGCAGGCTTTTTGGGGAAAGTGATCCATTTTTACGTTGCATGAATATATAGAGGCCATTTCTTCTGCAAGGAGAATTAATGGGAATTTGAAGGTTATGTGTTTTGTAATCTGGCGCTGGTTGAGCATAAAAACCTTTGCCTACAGAATGAGCAAAGAGGGGACAGTTCCCTTCTTGCTCATGAAGGAGGTTGTATTGGAGACCAGACCATGAGCCTTGTGTGCAGGGCTTTGCTAGAGCGGTGGGAAATGCCGCTGTCTCGGCCTGACCTAAGCAGAACAGGCTGAGAGTGAGTCGCAGGCACGTGTTGTTGGAACAAGAGCAATCTGGCCACGAGGAATACAAGGATGCAAGAGGGTAATGAAGGGTTCGCATTCGTTCTGCCTCAGAGACACTCCTTGATTATTCCATGGAAGATGGGGGTTCAGAAATAGTTCAGATAGCTCAGCCACGCAACAGCTGTAAATAAAAACTTAGCCAGGTAGTGGGTTACAACCCGATCCATAACTGAGAAACAAAAACTATTCAAGATCTGACTGGCTGAGCTCAAAACCCCCTGCAGCTACCATTTGCGGAGATGCAGAAGAAGGTGCCACCATGCTCACCGCACCTTCCAGGAAAGCTGCTGCTTGCTCTTTTTTTTTTTTTTTAAATACGACAAGTTTAGTGAGCTCAGATGATAACAGCCTGTGAGTGATTTCACATGCCTTTGTGGGTTACACCAACGCTGCCCCTGAAGCGGTTTTTGCTTGGTGGCCCGAGGACCACCCCAGGACCCCACACTGGCTGGGGTTTCTGCTGCAGCACTGCCTGCAGGGCTTCAGGCATGACGGCATTGCAGCTCCCTCCTGTATGAGCACAGACCTTCGGGAAGAGCCGCCTTCTGGACGCTGAAGTAACCAGACATCTCTTTTTCATCCTCCCCTACGTTCATCTTTATAACCTACAGCAAAAGGCTAAAAACGAGAGAAAAGCTGTATGTGAGCATGTACTGAAGCAGTGTTACACCAGCTAGGTCATTCAGACATCGGGGGATCCATGAACAAAATGAGTGTTAGCAAAATTCATCACCAAAGCCAGCTCTTGACATCATTCCCAGAGCCTGACTGCTCCCGAGAAATTGGAGAGCCTGATATTGGGAAGGCCACAAAGCAGGAGCTGTTTTTCCTTCTGACTCGTCGTAGCCTCCGGAGCTGGGGAGGAAGGCTAGCCTGAAACCCTGCGCACTTGCCACGCCGGGAGGGTGTCCCCATCAACTGCATCGCTGCCGTCCCATGCACGGGGAACAGCCTCGCTCAGAAGTCCCTTCATAATTCATCTCCATCAGTCGTGGCGCTTCTTCTGGCTGAGGTTTTGTGCAGAAGAAGCTGTTCCGAACAGGGGCCACTAGTGGGTTGTTTTTCATTATTGTTTGCTACGTAAGCCTCGTGATTCAAGATGAACAAGCATAACGATAAATTATAGCAAATACTGATTTAAAAAATTGTCTCAAAGATATTTTTCAATTCTTTCCTAAAACAAAGCATAGTCATTCAGTTTTCATTATTTCTTTTTAATACTGGTGACTAATTTGCAGCTTTTCCTTGAGGTCTGAAGACACGTGTTTGTTTAGCTCGAGTGAGATGGTTCACAATGCAAAATTAATCGCCTCAATAAGCATTCCTGTGCTTCTGAGCACTGCATGTGTAGTGATCTCTTGTTAAGTAAAGGAAAGCATCTCCTAAACTTGATTAGTTTTGCTATAAACAGAAGAATTGTTTTGCTCTTACAAATTGCATGACAATTATCTCTGATACCTCGGATGGTGACAGAGCATAGAGAGTAAAAAACCCCATTTTCTAGATTTAGATTCTTACATAAATAATGAAAAGGAATTATTTTAGATTCATTTTGTTTTCTGATAAGTTGTACAAGTTTTTACTGTCCTGGAGGGATATGACTGATAAATGAAATTTAAGGCCAGAATGTATTAAACCACAGAAAATACTCTATTTTTGAGATTCTTTGAGAAATGGAAAGCTTTGAACTGAAACGCAGTCGGCTTTATCTCCTCTCTTGCAACAGATGCTGGAGTAGTTTTGCAGCACTGTCATTGCCTTGTGGTTCATGTTAACAGGAGTCCAGCAGTTATACCCTTGCACTAAGCTGGTGTTCTTCACTGCTCTGGGTGTCCCTGGCGTGGCAGTGCTGTGATTTTTGGAGACTGGGGTGATTTTGGAGGCACGGGTCCCCTGGGCCCTTACTCGGGAGGGTGCATGGTGGTACGCTCAGTGGTAGTGGGTGCCAGGGTGCTGGCTTGGCACTGCCATGGGTCTGTCCGTGGGAATGCTGCTCTCTTTCAGTCCCTACCGCATCGGTGAGCCCATTTTAACCCATTCCCACGTTATTTTCTCATTCTTAGAGCAAAGCATGTGATGGTCACAGCATTGCCACAGCCTCACTGTTACTGAGCTGAAGTGACCGGGCCATTGAAACCTGAGTTCTAACTTGCTGTCGAAAGCGGAACTCTGTGTAACGTGTTCCTCATTATCTGTATTCACGTCCCTTTTTACTTGCCCTCAAGTCAGATGCGAGATGAAGCAATGCACATAACCGTAACTTCTGCTGGGCCTCGCCAGGAGCATGCCCCTTTATGCAGCAGGCAGGCAGCGGCAAGGTCCCCACGCTGAATTTTGCTGAAGGTGTCCCAGTCCTCCCCGGCAGGCCCGGCTGCAGCAGACTGCCTCTCTGCAGGGTGAGCAGGGGTGCATGGCGGTTGGGCAGAGTGGGACGGCAGGGTGTGACCGGGAGCTGGATGACATGGTGGTTGGGAGCAGGTGACATGAATGACCTCCTCTGTTTCCGGTCATTAAGCTCAGATTTAATCTCACCAATTAATTTGACTTGTGCAGGATGTGGTGGCTGCATCCAGCCTCCTAGTTCATAATTACTCATGTAACGAAGGAATCGTCATGCGAACGGGTGAGAGCTTTGAAATCTAGAGTTTGGTGATGGTGGCAAACGTGGGAGGGGGTGCCTGGGCTGGGGCAAGCTAGTGAAGCTAAGTGGGGGAGCTTGTTGCCTGGAGCACATGCTATTAGTAATAAATTAATAATAATCTTAGTACTTAGTATATGCTGTAATCCATGAGGTGCTCACCAGAGTGGTCTCTCAAGACAATTTACCCACTGCTGGGATCCAGCTGTTTCTGGGGAAGGAAAAAGCCACCTTTTGCAACCATGGCCACATGGCAGCTGCTTTAGGAAGGGAAGTGAAAAAACGATGTATCTGATGTTTCTAGAGGTAACATGTAGATTTAATTTAGAAGCTTAGTAGTAGTAAGGTGCCAGTATATTTTGCCTTGCTGTAACGTAGATGCTAAGGCATTTGACCTGCAGGATGCTAGGCTGGGTGTTTGCTGCATCTTGCACGAGTGAGAGCTCCTCCGGGTCACTTTTCCTCCCTGAAACCATCGGCATCAGCTGAATTCAATGTTAGAGGGAAGCAGTTGCTTCCCTTGCTGAGTCATGGACGTTGCTTTCTTCTGAAGTAGTCATTATCATGGATGATGCTAATAATCATGTTTTATATATATATGTAACATACTATATATATAAGCACACATGTACAGTTAAAACTATCACCTGTCAATATGGGAGTGTGTTTCAGTGATTTGTGGCTATCCTTTTTGCCACTGTTACAAGAACCTCCCCGTTTTGAGTGTTGGCTGTGGGACTTGTCCTGATGTTCGGCATGTGGCTGTGTTCTTGAGGAAAACACCCAGAAACTGCTGCATGCGTGGTGTTTTTTATTAGTATAGTAATTTTACATGTGAAGTGTGCTTTTCTAGTGGCAGGGGACAGCGTGGGGTGGACAATTCAGAATGACTGACCTACCGGGCCAGCCATTCTCAACACCCCACACTGCCCCAGAGGAGATGCTGGGTTTCTGGGAGACTGATCTTGGTGTGATGGCTTTGACGTATGTCGTCTCGCTCCTCTCCTGCATCACTTGGCTTACGTGCATTTGTAGTTAAGCGAACAAAATGTCTTTAATGTGCAAGAGTGATTAATAAATAGCTTTTTACTTTTTAGAAGGGTACATAGATGCTTATAGTTATGGCCTCTTAAATGTTTTTGTATAGAAACTGTTTAATATTCATTAGAACAAGCACATAAGACCAATTTTAATAAAAGAGTTTCTGGTTATTTCAATTCAGTTTGTTTTCTTAAAAAAACCCTACTTCTTGGAGTTTTAACTTAAATCGCTAGCTTACTGTTATTTTTAAAGATAAACAACTTTATAGACTTGAATGGGAAATGTCACTTACTTTATGGTTGAAATTCCTCTATGCCAGGATAATACAGAACTTCCTATTTCTCAAATATATTAAATAAATGTTATGGTAAAGGAATTATAGTTTGCATATGTTTTTACTACCAGAAACAATATATGCAGCTTCAGTGGTGTGGATGGATACGTGAATGCTTTGTAATAGATAAATCAACGGCAAAATGCATTAAATGCAGAGTAGTCTTTCCTGCCATTTTGTGTCTCT
The DNA here is from genome assembly GCF_000687185.1 of Egretta garzetta. Lineage (NCBI taxonomy): Eukaryota > Metazoa > Chordata > Aves > Pelecaniformes > Ardeidae > Egretta > Egretta garzetta. The sequence goes on from NW_009258951.1 coordinate 2,231,509, forward strand.
TGAAAGAGCAGAATAATAGCCAGTATACACATTTCCTAGTCTAGAGACAGACGCTGACCTTTCCCTATTTGGTTTATAAATACACATCTACCTAATGCTGTCAGGTAATGTGAATTCTGCAGGTCTCTGAAGTCCCCAGTTTTGTAAAGGAGATTGATATATACCATAGGTTATAAAAAAGAGAAAAATTTCAGCAGGCATATTTCTTGACATTAAAGGGTTTTTTTAATTACAGTAATAGTGGTTAATTCATAACCATCTACTCTGTAAAGGAGAGGGTTTATGGAATTTGCAGTATAACTTTCTGACTTAAATAGTATTACTCTAATTAATCTAAAGTGAGAAAGGATTGGGCTATGGGATTTGTACGTCAGTGCCGTTACACTGTTGTTAGAAATTGGTTCACCATTTGATTAGGGGTGTAAGTCTTGGAGAACTGATTTCAAGGAAATATTTTATTTCTGCACACTGCAGTAATGTGTACACAATTGGGGGCACTTGCATTACAACATTGCCTTTTTTTTTTTTCATTATTTATCCAGTTTTCATGAACTGAGTACACTTGGATGTGTTAAATTCAGATGTAATGTCACAGTTAGGTGTTTCTGCTAAAATGGTTGCAGAAACTGTGAAATATACTCAAGATAAACACACGTCTGATAAGGATCTGCCTAAGAAGCCCACTGAAGTCAGTGGGAGGTTGCACTGCCTTCCCAAGCAACTCTGTCAGAGCTAAAACAGTACAGAAATAACCTTTAAAGCACTACTAGTACTACTACTACTACTAAAACTATGTATATAATGCAAAATATCTGGGTCATAGAGGTAGTGTTGGCAGTTTTTTACAAATCTGGTGTGGGACTTATTTAGTAGTTCAACGCTAATATGTGCTTGTAGTTTTACCGAGCTCTGTTTATGTCACAAGTTGCTGGGCTGGGGGGGCTACGAAATACACCTCAGATGGTACAGTATCAGGGCATTCCCACTTCACAGCTGGCTGTTCTGTGCTGCTGCCTTTGTCCATTTCCCCAATGTATGCAAAAGTACAAAATGGAGAGAGGGGTCTGTTTGCTTTTACGTGCTGTTGTATTGGTGTAGTGGGTACAGTTCCTACAGAGTTAGAGTACAAGACCAATTTGATTTGTTCAGCAGTAGTTTACTAAAGGATATTTTTTCTTTAACCAATCCTTCACCGTTATGTGGCCAACATGTTAATTAGCTCATTGTTTCTGCTTAATTTTTTGACAGCGCTATAATTATATCCTTCAGTCGTGCCATGAAGTAACTGCTGTATCTTCTCCAAATTTTATGTTGAGATTTGTTATTGGTAAACTATGAATTTGGCAGAGGTGTTTTGAAAATACTGTAAGGCAGTCAGTAATTTTTGTATTTCTTTATTTAAAAGACAACCATTTGGCCATTTCAAGCTTTGAGACTGTACTGTCAATGTAAATAGAACATTGATTTTATTCCATTTCCTATCTCATTAGTCTCATTGTCATGAGGATGAATTCACGTTGTGTAATTATCTGTTCTTGCTGACAGTTCTCATGTCATTGAGACCGGTGTTTTCGGCTTCCACTTTCTCTGAGCATAAAAATAGCATTCTTCACTGCCATGTTCTTCTTTAGTGTCATGCTTTTTGGCCGTCTGGCTTTATATATCTTTCTTTCTAAGAGACGTGTGTGAATTGAGATAGAGAAAACAGGAACGTCCAGCAAACCCAGTTACAGGAAGAGTGAAAACAATGGCTCCTTGGGAACAGTTCCCAGTGCAGTGAGACACTCCTGTTTGGGTACCTTATTTTTGTGTCAGAGACTGTAATGACAAGAGGAGGAAAAACTATCATTAACCTGGCTGTACAACATTTCTTTATAGCAATAACAGGAAGTAATAAAAATTGAACCTATTTAATCAGAACGTTGAAACCATAATCACATGGTCCTTTCTGTGTTAGTTTCACTTTCTCAGGCATTTTCAGATAACCTCTCCATTGATTTGTGAAGTTGTTTCTTAATCGTTTTCATTGACCCAGCTCAGCAGACAGCTAAGTCATCTCTCTTACCCTCTTAAGGAATGACTTCTCCGTGTTACTGCTCTCTTTTTTCTTTTCTGATAATCACTTTTTAATTTGCTTTCAATATTTTTAGCTTCATTTTCCTTGTATTCCAAATAATCAGTGAAGGCAAGGTTAAGCTTTGACCAAACAGGTGTTTCGACAGTCCCAAGACAAGTAGCAAATACTTTCAAATTTCAAAAGGTGAACTTCAAAGACCACTTGTGGATTAAGAACAGTCTTTAGTACTGAATGGCCAACTAGGTGGAATCTGGAAACTGTCAGCCCCCCAAATAGATTTTAGTAAAATAAAATAAAAAAAAAATAAAAAATAAGAAATCAGTTCAGCCCCTTTCCTGTCCTCTCACTATGGTTCCTCCCTCTGGATATGTTGCAGTCTTTCCTAGCTTATCGGAGACAGCCCAAAGAGACACATCACCTGTATCTGCTGGGTTTTTTTGTAGACAGTGATACCCTTTAGTATTTGAGGCTTACTGGGGACTCCTTATTGACTTGGAATATCACAAGAGAATTTCAAAGCGAGGGGAAAATAGTTTATGCAGATAAAAAGAATTGTAATTCTGTGCTAACATCTTCCTTTATTTAGTGGAGATATTGAAGATATACCTCTCGTCTGAAGTCAGCCTTTATTTTTGCTAGAAGGCTATTTTTAAAGCTGACATTTCTGCCTATGTTTTCAGGTAGATAACAAATTCTGACAAACCAATTTTTCTTCAAGTAACTGTGCAGACAAAATATACATCTAGCATTTCTTCACATTCAGAAGATTTACCTCTGAGGCATCACAGCTCCTCAGAGTAATACTTTCTTTTTTGTAGCTGGCAGCCTGAAGAATGAAGGGTGAAATTCAGCCTCGTTTAATGCAGTTACGGGTATGTCACTGACCTCAACAGGAGCAGGATTTCGCTGCGAGTGTCTGACTCCAAATAGAAAACGTATTACAAAGCTACGAATAAAACATAGTTTTGTGAGTTTTACCAGGAAAATTAGTCCTTTCAATACATGTGAGCACAAAAGATAGTTTTCATCTGTTTTCATTTTGTATGTTGCCTTCATGCTACCTTTCTTTCCTCATAAGGGGTGACTACTCTTGTAATGAAAGTGAAATTAAATATCTTGTTTTGAAAATGTGGCCTTTAACTTGCTTTGGCTTTAGCATGTAAAATGTATCAATTGCTGCTCTAACTCCTCTTGGTGTTTGGAAAAATCAGTGGTTGGTATGGATTGTATACCAAACTGATGAACAGGAGAAAATCCCCGCTTAGAGCTGTTAACTTGTGCTTGCAAGTAATTATGCACAGTTGTTTGTCTCCTGCTAGCAGGGATTTAAAAATGTGGGCATGATTAGAAGTGTCCTGGCAGGGAAACCATGGTGCCTGTTATAATCTTGTTAGCTGTATTAGGTGTGCTTTACTTCTGTAGTTTGTTGTTTTAATAGCTTAGTCCCTGGAAAAAGACTCCTTGTAGATTTTTTCCTTATCTATTGGTTTGCATCCCCGCTGACCGGCATCACTTCCCAAGATGTGTTTCTGATGACGGTGTCAGTGGCGCTGCTTTGGAGGGTGGCGGTGGTGAGAAATAGGAAGGTTACAGAGCGGTGTCTTTAGAAAGACAGGCATGAGAACAGCCTTCCCCCTAAATGCAGGCGGGTGGGGTGCTGCTGGGGGTTGCGGTGCCGGCAGAAGTCTCGTCGTCGGTGTTGCCCACAGGCTCTGGTGTCCCACGGGGTGCTATGGGCGCTGCTGCGAGGGCCCCTCTGCTCTTTCAAGATCTCCAGGCTGGGACAAGAGTTACAATTTATTATAGAGTTATATTTGCGCATGGCACCAGCCTTCTGTGGCAAAACTGGGCATCTGAAACTTGTCTCAGAGAAACGCCCATTCCACCTCGGCAGCCGAGGGGAAGGGTTTACCCTCTCATTTCTAGATGTTAAACGCCTGGGTGGCTTTTTAAGTGGATGATGTTTATCACGAAGCTTGTAGTTCACCTGCAATATGTTAATGGGAGGAAACGGAGTGCTGAGTAATCGTTCTCTTCTGGAAGGGGCAGCCGCACGTGTGCAGGCACATTATTTCCTGAGGGCTGAGGTGAACGCAGATCCGGGCTAGTTTGTGGTGACCCCAGAATGACGACACGGTAGTGACCAGGGTTATATACGGCTGCACGGTTGCTGTCTCGGGCAGTCAGCTGTGGCACCAGGGCGGGCCGGTCCTCTGAATAAGCGGCGTTTCGGGTCTGTCCTTAAGCGGGAGCGGAGGGTCCGCGCCGCTGCCCGCCCCGGGGCGGTGAGAACCGCCCGGTAGCTGCG
>NW_009258951.1:2236289-2238654 GCF_000687185.1 Egretta garzetta
AACGTGTCTCTTCTCTCTACAGGTTGGTACTAAGAAGTGCCTTTCCTGACGTCTCTGCTGCTTGGGACCGCTTCTAGAGCAGCCGCTGCTTTTTGCCTTGCTTGCTGCCAGCTAGACTGCGACGACAGCGCATCCGCCCGCCACCTCTAGCCAGACACCCCCACTGCCACCCAAAACCGAGAGAAAGGCGCTATCGGGCCTTGCCGTAGGCTGCTTTACTGTAAAAATAAAAGTTTGCTGAGAAGGTCAGATATCTTCTGCCCGAAAATCAAGGAGAGGAGGAAAAAAAAAAAAAAAAAAAAAAAATCCAGTCTCGATCGTTGCTCTAAACTGCTGCATCTGTCTATGCCAAACTAATCGATACCGATTGCACCACAAAACCCCGTTGCAAATTCAGCTGCGTGGAGATTACCTTTCAGACAACTTTACTGAAAGCAGCTTGGAAATCCCGTGTCAGAGGGTCTGCCACGTTTTCATGCTTGCATTGTGGGCTCCGGTTGGCACTCAGGATGGGTAACTGAGCGCACGAGGCTAGTCCCGGGCCACACTTTTTAACGTTCACCTTGCTGGTAATCCTAGCATTTCTCTAAGTACGCAACCTCTGTCAATTAACAGTGTCACGCTGCGAACTCCTGGTGGCACGTCTTTTCCTTGAGATTGTGGCCACCCAATTTTACACGTACTTTTAAAATAGGGAGCGGGGGGAAAAAAAAAAAAAGTAATCTGGAGGTGGCACTTTCATCATTTCCAGTTTATCAGTTCAGCTACTCGTTTGTCCGTTTCATTGGAAATTTTAACTACCTGTAAAATCTAAAGATGGCTGTTAGTGTCACGCCGATTCGGGACACAAAATGGCTAACGCTGGAAGTGTGTAGGGAGTTCCAAAGAGGGACTTGCTCACGACCAGACACGGAATGTAAATTTGCACACCCATCGAAAAGCTGCCAAGTTGAAAACGGACGCGTAATCGCCTGCTTTGATTCATTGAAAGTGAGTAAATATTACATTATTTTCAAGGATATACAGTTAATGAAAGCAGCAGTTGTAGCCAAGAGAAACCCTGCAGCCTGAAAGGGAGCAATTGCTGGCTGCCAGCAGTGGGATGTTTTGCTGCTTTTATTTTATTGATGCTTGTTGATTTGTTTTGCTGTTTTCCTCAGGGGAAGGGGAAGGATAGGGGGAATGAAGGGAAAATACGCCTGACAGGGCTCAGATCCTCCGGTATGGCTACAGTGACTGGTTCTTTGCCTCCAAATTATTCTCTGCCTGTAGCTAGAATAAAGGGTACTTCACGTAGAAACAGCAAAGTCACTGTAAGGATTCTTTGTTTTTAATAGCACAAACCACGTAAGCAATATGAGGATTTGTTTCCATCTCGTAACTACGAGTGGGTTGCTGGTGTCTCTGGACAGCTGATGGTGAATCCTAGAAGAGTGTTTTCCTCCTTAGGTTATTTGGGTGTCTCTGAGTACCCTGCTTGTATTTCTGTGTTTGGGACTGCTATGGTTATCTTCTTTTTCACAAATGCACTTGCTTAAGGGAAAGACAACGCTTAGCAGAACGCAAGGTGCCTCTAGATGTGCAAGCAGAGCTGTAGCAGAGAGGCTACAGCCTCACTGTGATTTTCAGGAGGCGTATCCGAGTTAGGCGCTGTGTATGTATGGCTGCTGTTTTACTGTAGCTGTAGTTTCAGTAATAGGTGTTAAATGTGTGGATCCCAGCGCCTTCCCTTCATTTTTTATGAATTAAATAATCCTGACATTTAAAATACAGAATTAATTCGGTACAGTCATAAAAAATCAAAACTTGGGAAAGAGAAATAGTGTTTGTCAGTTTTTTTCTACAGTATAATTTTCTCTTCTTGGGACCAAATCCTGGGAAGTGGAGCAGAGCCCGAGTGCATGGAGTTGGCTCGTGGCAGAGATGTGCTCTGGGGAGGGAGCCGTAGCTGTGACCAGCTACCACAGGTCGCCGGTGCAGCCAGGCCCCGATGGCAGCGGGAGTGGGGCAGGAAGTGGGTTTGTAGCAGTTTTATATAAATCCTGCAACGCTCCTGAGTTTAAAAATGTGTCTTGTCACAGATCAGGGTAGGGGGTGAACCTTTAAAATGCTCTCAGGCCTGAAATACCCAGCCCCACCACCCCCAGCCATGCTTTAACTTATGCATATTGAAATGCTTTGGTTTGTGGTCTTCAAATTTATTTTAAAATTACAGTAATTATAATGCATGGTGGGGGGGAAGAAAAATTCATTTTAAAACGTGGATGTAAAATGTTTCTATGCATTAAAAAAATGGTGGAGTTAGGAGCAATGCCAAGGGCCGCCAGCACTGATGGGGAGTCCCGGCCCCGAGGCGTCGCCCTCG
>NW_009258951.1:2238728-2241607 GCF_000687185.1 Egretta garzetta
CGCGCCCACGGCAGCGTACCTGCCGGAGACACGGGCCTGGCCGCGGAGACGTGAACCTGCCCCTGCGTGAGAGGGTGTGAGAGTGAGGATGTGTTTGCTGGTGAAACAGTACCCGCAGTATCCCGCAGCTTAATTTCCCACTGAACTGGGACTTGATCGCACGGTGCGCTGCGGTCACAGCGGCCTCACTCTGCTGGCCTTGCGCTTTCCAGAGAGAGGATCCAACCGAAAAGGTTGAAACAAGATGCCAGAGTTAATTGCACATGAATCTTTTTCACTATGGGAGGCATCGCCTGAGTTCACTGTACATCAGCATCCTCCGCTCAGATGTCTGACGTCCGTGGTCACTGGAAGTGCCTTAAAATCTTGGTGCTGGGAGAGGAGGCCAGCGGTGCTGGAGCGGCAGCGTGGGCTTGTGTCTGGATGAGAGACAAACCGGGGACTGGCCAGGCTTCCCCGTCCCCCATGGCACTGCATGCTCTTCTGTTGCTGTCAGCGGGGCTCTTTGTTTCCTTTTTTAATGAAGGAGATAATTATCACCTTTGTAAAGAGCTGCAAGGTCCGTGCTAACAACTGTAGGTAACATTGCAGCATTATTACATTGCTTCAAAATACCCTGTCAAAGAGTCTTCTGTTGCCCACGCAAAGTCAATGCAGTAGCCGAGTTGTAAGCTGGGAAGGAATCTATTATTTAAAAAATATACTGCTTACCAGATGTGTTTACTTGTGCGTTGGTGCTAAAAGGTTTCCTTGTGGCTGGGGTGCTTCCTCCATGTGCTGTGTGCTGGAGAGGCTCCCAGGGGATCCGGTGGATCCCCTTGCTGTAGCCTGGGGAGCAGGGCCGGGTCGCGTTGCTGCCGCCGCCAGAGCAAAGAGAGCTGCTTGCTCCTGAGAGCCTTTTTTTTTTTTTTCCAGTTAAATAGCTTCTATAATGTATGAAAATACCTTTGGTAAGCAGAAAATGGAATATCCCTTAACTGAATTCCCTGTGTCCAATCCCCATGGTACAAAAGCAGTTACTCAGTTTTGGTTTTGTTACACATCTTTGTCAATTTTTGTGTGTTATAAGCTAAACAAGCGCTGGTTACTTTGTTACATTTCCTGCGATATCACAAACTTGAGGTGTTCTGCAAAAAAAATTTAGGGAAATGGTATATCAGATTTGTCTAGACTCTGTAAGGTCAGTTAATAGTTTACTGAAGAAAAAAAAAGATTTTTTTATTAGGACTCTCAAAAGTAATTTTTAATATTTCAGTAATTCAGGGTGGATGTAACATCCTCGCTCTTTAATAAAATAGCAGTACACCTAAAAATTGACCTTAATATTAAAATACTTGATTTCTTATAAAGGTATATAATACTGGTATTAACTAAACAGCTATTCTTGCATCGTCTCTTGAACACAACACAGATAGTTAGTCACTGAATTTTTCTTTACAAACTGTGAATGCATCTTTCACTCACAGCACTCCTAGGAATTAGTGTGCCTTAGGAAAAAAAGCTTTACGTTGGCTGACATCAGGCAGGTGTGTGTTAGTGCTGCAGAGAGCTGCAGCCCCTGGTAGCAACACTTGCTTGTGAGCTGGAGATGGCCGGTGTGCTCTGCTATATTTAGAACATAAACAGGCAAAGCAAATACTTTCTGAGGGGACCCCGTGAAATGGCAGTACCCTTCAGCTCTGCCCGGCAGACTTTGGCCTCCGTCCCAGGTGTCCTCCGCGGATGTTGTGCAGGGACGGAGCGCACGGAGCTCACAGCCAGCCGCAAGCAAGTACGACTCATCTGGGCCTGCTTATAGGAGGTAAAAATAGATTTCAGAAGTGGAACTTTCAGCTTGGGCGCAATACTTCCCCCCCACCGCCCCCAGTGAAATGAAAGCAAAAACTGTATATGTAGGTCTAGAGCAAAAACAGAGGGGCATCTACTCCTGCAAATCTCTCCTCCATGTTGTGATGCCGCCCACAGGTACCATGTCGGCATTTGCAGGGGCTGCTTGTGGAGCTGTGGCACTGCAGCGTTGATCTCTGGACATGTGTCGTTTGTTGGGAAACATGTCCTGTGTGTGCACCTTACGGGTTCTTTCTTGATTCTGAGTTGGTAACAAACAGCAGTTGTTACGTGTTAATTAGAAGTGTGGGGGAGAAGGAGGAAGACACTTACATTTCTGTGACCTCGATGAGGTAGTGCAAGGAAGAGGTCAGGGCCATGTCAATCAGAGCAAGATTTTTATCATTCCCCTGTTGAATACCCTGCTTCATAATTAGTCCTAATGAAATCTGCAAGGCTGTCCTTAGGGTAGTGCATTAATCAAGATAAATGCGTGTGGGATAATCTAGCCCTTAGATATTAGGAGGATAATTTTAAAACAAGGATGATTATGTAGTATATTCAAATTGTGCGCTTGAGTGGCTGAGTCAGCTCCAGCTCTGGCTCTGCGTTGTTTAAATGCCGCAGGATTTTTTTCCTAAATTTGGACGCCTAAAAGCCTATTAAAACTGTCTACAGCAAAAATAAGCTCTTGAGTTCCTAAATCAGGAAACCAGTTTACAACAGAAATTAGATTTTTACCACAATTTTAAAACATTTTTCTTCATTTTTTGCTTGGAAAAATGCACCTAAGTAAGATTAATTTTTGAAATTACATTAAGTTCGTCAGATGTTCCGATAGATGAGTCATCTGACGTTTCCTGAAAACTGAGATAAAGATGTCTTAACAATGGGGAGATGGATGTCAAATGCAAATCTTGTGGGAGGCTGCAGATGCGCTGAGGACACCCCGTCAGCCTGCCTGCAGCTCGTCTGTGCGCACCACATCCTCTGGCTGCCACAGGGTCTTTCCTAGCCGCGTATTTTTGAAAGTATAAAAACAATGAGGAAGA
>NW_009258951.1:2241656-2282423 GCF_000687185.1 Egretta garzetta
GTGATGTGGACTCAGACCGTCTTTTCAGTAGTGCTTGCCTGGTTGTGGTCAGCGCTGCTGTTAGTGCTTCTCCGCTGCAGCCAGTGGGCTTTCTATGGGGTGCAAACTGTTGTGATCCAAAACATGCGGGTTCTAACTGACCTGAACTTCACACGATTTCGGTGGACTCAGTGAACAGTGCAGGATTTGGGCTGAATCGCAGTTTATCCCTTTGGAGCTGATGTTCACTACAGGCACTGCAACTTTCAGAGAGATTTTTGCTCTCTTAAGTTATGCTCCTGCTAAGGCAGCTATTTCATGCTCGAGTTGGGTGTCCTGATGAAGTGTAAAGCTTTTTTTTTTTTTTACTCTTCCTTCAACAGCTGAAAAGTCTTGAACTTTGACATTTCTTTGCTTTTTTTGTGTTTAAGAAAAAGCTAGAGACTAGAAGTTCAGGTCTTTTCACTTGATGATGTCTGAGTTTGAAGCTCTGGTGCCTTGTGTAGAAGATCCACCAATACACAGCGTGTTAGTATTTTATCTTCTGTTGTACTTATTTTTTTTAAAATGAAACTCCTGAACTCTGTAGAAGTGGCATGGCACTTTTTACCAAGAAGCCTTAAGGATATATAAATGCATTATTATTATTATAGATGAACTCGGTGAGCACCTTATCTCTTACCACCTCAGAGATGTAATTATTAATTGGTCAAATCTCTCTACTTCATCACTGCTTCAAAAAATAATGATTTCTTTTGACTTGTCATTCCCCTTCGTGTTGTACTTACGTAAGGGTGTAGAATAAGGACCTTATTTATTTATTTTAATACAAACAGAATCATGGTAAGAGTATTTCACTAAAAATGTGAGAATGGCAGATCATTGGCTCTGTCAGTCCTTTAATGAAGGCAGAAGCATCGTTACAGAACACTTTAGCAGGAGTTTTAACTTTGAGGTGTACAGCATTCAGGGTGCAGAGGTTTGGTTTGGCTCAGGGGCTGGGAGGCAAATGGACAGACGTCTGACTCCAAGGAAACTCGTAAAGCAGTAACCCTTGGAAAAAAAAGAAAATATAAGCAGCGTTCAAATTCCTAAGATCTGATTTGCCATTTTTCTCCTCTTCAGCCAGTGCATCTGCCAGTAGGCTGAGCTCCAGAAGAGGAAGCAAAGGGAAAGTGGCAAATACATCGGGAAAATGGTGCAATTGTTAGGCTGAGTGGCAAATAGTCCATTAAAAAAAGAAACAATCAAAACCATGCGTGTTCCTCTGTGGGAATATAAATGGCATTTTGAAATCTTATCAGATATTCAGACAAAAGAGTTATGGCTCACTACAGTGTTCAGAGTTCATATTACAGTTTCAGCTCTATATCTGCAGGAAGAAATTTAAAAAAAATTAAAACATTGCATAGCAGCATTTGCACTGTCATTTTTTTAGAGGCTGTACATAACAGAAACCAGTGTGAGTTTCTGTTACGTACAGTCAGGAACTCTACTGTGTACAGTCAAAATCAGTAAAATTCTGAACTAATTTGCAGGGAAAATTTAAAGAGGCATGAAATAAGAAAACGTCATGTCAAGAATATTTAGTCATTTGTCCCAAGTCTTCAAACGAGTGGCCAGAAGCAGCCTGCGAGGCCTCTCTCCTTCCCGGGATGACCCCAAGTTTCTGTTGCTCTGTTTTTCTGAATACAGATGCCTTGTTGCCAAGATTTGCTCAAAAATTTTTGGAAGCAACAAATTACATTCAAGACCGAATGATCACATCTGTTTTTTGACTTTGAGAGAAGCATTAATGTTTCTTTGTTGGGACTGCATAGCCTTGTTAGCCCAACAGAATACCATCTAGGAAATATTGCCCCGAGTACTTCTAAGAAGTCTGCGCATCGCATCATGAATAGCTCCCGTGTCGGGGCCATGTCTAATGTCTGAGAATGGCCAGTCTTCTGGAGAAGAAGTCTCAAAGCCAAGGCAAGTCTGCCGCCCTCCTACCAATTCGGTCAGATTGTGAAAACCCTGTTAAAAGAAAAACCAGCGTTGTTTTGGGGATGATTAGTAATGGGCACCTCTTTAACCCTCTCTCTCGTTTTCTTGTGCTTCCTTCTGTGCCGCATTTTTTTTTCCCCATGGGTTGGTGACAGATGCATAGGGCCAGGCTCAGTGGAGAGCCGGTTGCCTGCTCTCCCTGTTTCGCAGCAGCAGTTCTTGCCCCGGGAACCAGCTCCCAGCACCGTCCCTGCACGGTCCCACTGCTGGTCAGGATCCAGACATGGGGTGGGCAGCAGTGCCCCGTGCTCAAGCACAGACTTAGGGTAGAGAAAGCTTTGGTGAAGAGCAATTAAAAAGTGTTCCTGTGTATCCTGTATCTTTCCCCTGCTCCACGTTGCTTTCAAAGGGAACAAAAGGCAGAGAAAGCAGAGGCTGGTGCTGGCTGGAGCACCTACAAGGCGGGAACGCTGCTTGCGGCATCAGGTGAGCTCTTCTGTTCTGAGGACCAGGATCCCAGACAACGCGCAACTTCAGTGATCAGTAATTGCTAGATTTTGTCCACTGATTGCCTTGCTGTGTGCTTCCTCCCACGGGGATTGTGTTACAATGCTTGGGGGAAATAAGAGGGTGATCTCTCTTGTCTTTAAAAGATGCGAAGCCACCTCACTGAGTCTTGCCGGCTGTGATAATTGGCGTGCTTGCTGGCAACCTTAATTGCGAGGGACTGGACTTGTACAGGTGAATCTGCCTGCAAGCAGCACAGTGGCAGCTGGTCCCCGCTCCCCTGGCTGTGTGAGCCCCATGCAATGGCTGGGGGATCCAGGCTTTTAGTTTCTTAATCCAGGGCTGCGCAGCAGCACTTAAATTAGTTCCTGTACAAAACAACAAAAGAGGTGCTTTTATTCTCATTCAGAGTTCTGTCTTTTTCCTTAATTTGCACAGTGCCACTTGAAGGGCTACTGCTATTGAAATAAGATTTAAGTAAATACTGAATTGTAACATACTGAAACACAGGATTATGCAAATAAGAAAACCTCTTTGGGGTTCATGTTTGAATTTATTGAAATACTGATGACATATCCTCTTCATTAGGCAATAATCTAATTATTTAACTGATACAAAATACTAGTTGAGGTAGTTGGAAGCAACTCCAAGATTTTGATCAGATAGAGGAAAATATTAACATCTGATAAAATGGATTTTTTTAAAGAGGAATAATAAATCCAGGCTACTTCATCTGCAGGGCCTAGCAGTGCTGGAGTGCTTCACACCAGCAATAGGAAGCTGTGGGATGCAGCAGCTTCGTGAGCTCCTGCTGCGTTGGTAGGTAGCAGCAACATAGGAGACCTCAAAGGACTATAGCTTCACATGATCCCACCAGAAGCTGCGCTGGAAACCAGTTGCATACCCAGGCAATGCTGGTTTGAGCTCTGGGAGCTCCGGCACGTTCCTGTTGGGAGCTGCCTCTGTACCACCCCTGCAGGGGTAAGGGTCTGGCAGGATCACGGCAGAGCGGTCTGGCATGTGCCTGCTGCCCAGCCAGGTCTGTCATCTGTCCACAGGCAGGCAGAAGGGTTTCCCAAGGAGCAGCACTACAGCAGAACTGATGAATGCCCTTGTGGACATTGCCCCCCCGGGTGTCTGTGTGCCCAGCCAGGAGCTGAGATCTGCTCTGTGACAGAAACGGAGCTGCATTTCATAGGCACTGCCTCAAGAGGTGGTGTCCCTGCTGCAGAGTGAGTAGAGGCATTAAAAAGGATTGAGCAGATACATTGATGTGGTAAACAGGATCTGTTTCCTCAGATTGCAGGGTTTTTTTTATATCCCAGTCACTGAATAAACTTCCCAGCTGATAAAAGTGCTAAACTTAGCAGCCTTTTGTACCCCAGTGCACTTTTGACTGCTGTCTCTCAACCCTGGAGATCCTGAAAAGTTCTCTTGCTTTTCAGAGATGGGATGCTGGGAACACTAGCTCTGCTCCGGTGGGAAAATGCTGATGCTTTCAAAGTTTGCTCAAAGGCTGCTGAACAGCGGTAGTGCTTTAGCAGGAGGGTTTGAAGGGGCCGGCTGGGGTAGCGGGTTTGGATCAAGCTTGCATCTCGAGAGCACTTCAAGTCCCATGAAGTTCCTGGAAAGCCTCTCTTCAGCTCCAGATTCCTTTGGACCATTCCTAACTTGGCGAAATAGTACAGAGAGTTAGTAAAAAAGGAAGAGAGTACTGCTTGAAGAAAGGAGCAGGGTTTTTAGGAAATAAAGTTGTTTACTTTTTGTCGGCATGATTTCACTGAAGTTGAATGGGATGGTTTCCAGGCTTAAATGTAAACATAAATAATTGTAAAATTGAGATTTAAATTTGAAACAGAAGAATGGCAAAGCATGGAAATTGTCCGTCGTGTATGTGCACAGTGTCCATCCTGCCATGCCAGCTGCATGGGAAGGTGCATGTCCTTACGTGCCCAAGGGGCCAGGAACCAGCTGGTGTAGAGGGGCTGTGGGGACATGTTTTGGGCCACAAGGTAGAGAGGGGGCTGTGGGGTCATGGGAGGTGAGTGGCTCTGAGGCCACCTCTGTTGAGGGAGATGCCTGTGGGACCAGTAGGAAAGCTCTGCAGAACCCAAGATGGAAGGTGGCAGTTTATGGCTGGGGCAGATCATGGGCAAGAGTCAGCTCAGGTACAGGGGGTCTGCAGTGTACCTGGGGAACAGGGTCATTTATTTGTGGACATGCTGAAAAAAACACCGTCCAGGAGCAACCATGCCAGCCCAGGGTAGCTGCAGGTGTAGTAGGTAACCTTGCAGGAATAAAGGTTGTTGCTTTCTGCTCCTAAGTCTTTCCCATTTCCTGGTGATGGATCGAGTTGCTGTCCGAGGAAAAAAAACTGCTGAACTTCAGGGGCATCGGAAGCCCTATGGCATTCTATCCCCTAGCAATATTAATGCTTCTTCAATTTTCAGCTTTTCTAGTGTTGTTTTCCCTTTCCCTGTCCTTTTTTCTAGACGTACGTCCTTTTAAAAATATCCTCAGTCTTGAAAGCACAAATACAAGCTGATCATAAACATTACCAGGTTAAGATTGCAAGAAGACACAGGAGTGAATTTTAACACATTTGACTAGTGCGTGCTTTGTACATGCTGGAAAGAAATCTAAGGAATAACCGTGTGTAAAAGTGTGCAAGTGAGCAAGCAGGGTTCCATGATGAATTTAGAACAGCGGTTGCGCTCTATGAGTGCGTTTCTTTATCCTGACCAGAATCAGACTAAAATCCTGTGTGATTTCGGTGCTGGTCTTCTGTGCTGGGCGAGGGAGAGGTTGCACATTTATTTTGACGGAAGTCTTTCCATTCTTGACTGGCCCATGGAGATGTTTTTCACTTCACAGGAGCCTGGCAGATTTTTAGCTCTGTGTAGTAGCTAGCATAGCAGTGTTAAGAACAGTGCGCATTTTTTCTTTGTTCGTTAATGTAATATGCACATTTAACTGAAGCCTTCTGAAAACAACAGACAGAGGAAAATAGTCTTCTGTGAAATGTTTTCTGGGACCTGGAGGCTCACTGTAAACTGACTTCCGTGCAGTAAATACTTGGGACAAAAAAAATTATACACTTGGTCCTGCTCTTTGAGCAGAATTCAGCTGTCAGCGTGTAGCAGCTCTGAGTTGAGAGCGCATCGTACAACTGGAGACAGGGTGAGCTGGAGCTGGACAGGCTGCATGGCTCTTCTGTCACTTCCCATTTTCTACGGTGGAATCGGGGTTTAGAGCTAGCTTTTGATGGGTAAATTGTGCCTCTAATTCAGTTTTTTGGTGGGAGGGTGTGTTCAGAAGTTCATTTGCATTAACATACCCTTGCTTGCCCAGCATCCTGGTAAAATCTTCCCTGCAGTGAACTGCATTAGGAGACACCTGAGATCTGTGCAGTGATTGCAACCAAACAGAAATACAGGCAAGTCAGGAAAAACCCTGATCGGGCAAACTGAATGATTAAAGATTTCACTCTCAAACTAGATGTTCCTCGAAGGAAACAGAAGTCAGTTCTTTGTATTTATTATGTTGTTATTTATTCCTGTTGTTTATTGAACACTGAGGCTGCACCTGGTGTTTTATGGAGAAGGGTGAGATGTTTCCCTTGCACAAGGCATGCAGGTTATGGATGGATGGGTACCCAGGGATATATATGGCAGCTTTATTTCAAAGTAAAGTACCTTAAAATGCAAAGTTCTTTTTGATAGTGGAGCGCAAGGAATTGTTTCATAGGAAAAAAAGAGTAATTTGGAATTTAGATATTTCCAGTTAATGCTGAGGGGTCTTGTGGTGGGGTTTGTCGGTCAGGGGAATTTCCTCACTTGGTCAAGGGCTGAGCGTTTGTTGGACAGAAGTGAATGTGCATGGAGCTGCAAACTGGCAAAATACACCTGCAGCAAAAGGCTAAGCACGCTGTAACCAGAACTAAGTATTTTAACCTTTTTCTGTGGCTGGACTGAACAGGAGGAAAAAAAGGATTTTTAGACCAGTAGTACCATGTAGTCAGCTTTAAAACTGGCATTCTTGGAAATGAGAGCTCGAGAGCACTAGTTAAAAGGGTCTCCAGACTGTAAAATCAACGCAGCTTTTCATTGCATTGAAAGTAAAACTGTCTGCACTTCCCTACTGGTACTAGCAAAGGTAGTGTCAATGTAGGACTGGACAATAGTTTAAAATACTGCTGGAAAAAGTGTTTAGAAGTATTTAAATGGGGTTTTTTCCCTCCAGTAATTGACTTGTAGCAACTTACTTGCAAGTTGGATTTTGTGTTCAGAAAACATTCTTAGTGTTGATTTCATTAATATGCAAACAGAGCAGTGAACACATGGGTGCAGTTTCTGCCCTCTCCCCTGTGAAAGCGCACAATATATGGAGCAGTATTTGTGCTGAGGGGAGATAATTTGCCAGGAAGCTTATTGAACTCTTCAGGAAGAATAAGCCTAAAGGCATATAAAAATGTGGTAATGTTGGTGAGAAAATCACTTTTGTGCATGCAGTTGCCTAATGGCAACAAATCAACTAAAGCATGTGTTAAGGATAAGGAAATTGATATGCTAAGCAGGGAGCATTTTCAAAAAGTAGAAAAAGGTATTACTCGAGGACTGAAATGAAGCAGAAGAGCAAGATGGAAGTGCAGCCGGTGTGACCTGGTGGCCCGGGCAATGGGATCTGTCAACTGGTGTGGAGTGAAATAAACCCTCTGTATTATGGCCTGTGGACTTGGACTTGGCCCCTGCTGCAGCCACCAGCTCAACCCGTGCTTCCAGAGGCGGCCAGGGATGGCCTTGCTCTCAGGAGCGGTTGTGGCAGACCTCAGTGAGCCCAGGTAAATGGATTTAAAAAATACTTCAATGGCAACCCAGTAAGATGCAGCGCACTAAATTGGCCATTTGCTAACGCAGTGAGAGGACCCAATCTGAAGCATCATGAGTAAAACTGAAAGGACACAAGTAGAAACACGTGTAATCTTTTTTTTTTTTTTTTAAATCAGCAGTTTTCTTAGTGACTCGAATGAGAGAAGAAGAGTGCTGTCACATAAATTGGAAAATAAGACCAGCCATATAAATAGCCTGCATATTTTTTCAGAAATATTTAGATGTGTATGTCAGGGAGAAGGGCACAGTGATTATATATAAACAAAATTTAAATGCCTGCACAGTGTGATGCAGCTGACTTCTGTTTGTGGAACAGCTACTTGTATCATTAAAATAAATGAATTGGCAAAGGTAAGAATGCCATTGTGAGAAGGCAGAAATACCAGCTTTTTGGCAACTGTATCCAGTTTATTAGATCATGGATTACTGTGTTTAAAGCTTTCCTGGAACATTACTTTCCTAAAGCCTGGAAATTGACTGAAATAAGCTCAAATTGTACACAAAGTCAAAGTCTGGTTTATATACACTGCCTTCTTCAGAGGTCTTACAGTGATTCATGTTATCTTGCAATCATTTAGCTGCCCTCTTCAGTTAAATTTCAGTGGAGCAGGACCTTGCAGCCCTCTGCTCAGAGATGAGTGTAGAGTTCAGCCTGTTGGAGATGCTCGTAGCAGCTGTGACTGGAGAGATATCCGTCGGTTCATTGTCCAAGCTGACAATTGCCTTCTCCTATAATTGGTACCACTGAAAGGCATTAATTAAAGTCGTTGTAAATGATTAAGGTTTCTTATGCGCCTGCTTCCTTTGAATAGAGATGAGCGTTCCAAAGTGCAAGTTGTATGCAGTGTTGCTCATTTTACTTTTTAAAAAAAGTTTTGAATCATGCAGATAATGAATTCAAATGCTGATTTCAAAAAAAGGAAGAAAAAACTGACTCAGGAATTATTTCTCATTTGGTTTTAAAACCTCCTTGAAGTGCTGGGGGGTTTTGTTGGTTGGTTGGTTTATTTTTTAATTATCCACTGCAGGTATAAGTAGATAATGGCTTGTTTATGTCAAAGAGAACAGCTCTTCCTAAGGAGGTGTGCTGGTTGTGTTGGTTAAGGTCCAGAATACTAGCATCTCTGACTGCTTTTTTACATCACATCTCCTATTTGAACTCTGGACGGCTTGATTTTATACTCAGGAAAAAAACAAAAAGGGAGAAATAAAAAGAAAATTCATTGAGTATAAACTCAAATATTTTATACCAAAGTGATCTGGAACAGACATTTCATGAAGTGGTTAATCATAATTAATATTCAGTTAACTATCATCATGTTACTGACCCCGCTTAGGACCTGGTCAGAGGTGTGGATGGCAGGGTGATCCATTTGCCCTCATCACACAGGTTCGTTAGGGTAATGCCCACTCAGGTTTTGGGCTGAGCGAGCTGCTGGAGTGCCCTGGAGTCTGTGTTCACTTAACTCTCTGGGGTAACTCGCCAGTAAGTGTTTTTCAAGTACATAAGTGTTGACAGGATGGAAGCCATGAATATTTAGATGAACCAAATGCGTTACAAGTAGTTTCTCTAAAAATATGTACAACTGTGTATAGAAGGAAGAATATCATTTTAGTTGCCGTATACAACATCTTGAATGCAGCTACTGCACTTACTCCTTTTTTAAAGTATTTCTTGAAATCACAAGTTTCTTTCACCTTCTATTTGTTATATAAGAAATTAAGCCATTTTTCTTAGGTCTGTTTTTATTTGCTGTATTACATTAAGGAAATATTTTTGTAGGAAGTTCCATAAGGAGGGGGTAGGCTGGTTTGTTTTAATTCAAGGCTGGAAGAACGAAGACGTCTGGGTGCTAAAATTGCAATGTAAATGGCCTTAGTACAGCCAGCTAAGGCCCAGCCGCCCCTCCTCACCTTGGGGCTGAGCCCAGTCCCAGGGAAAGGCACTCGTAGGTGAGATGGTGTGGGCCATCCATGAGAGGGCATGTTCAACGTGCACAGAAATGGAGATCGTCGGGGGGAAGTGAAAAAGGAAAGTCGTCAAAGGGGAAGAGGAGGTGACAACCACGGGCGTTCTTCAGCTTACAGAAATAAAATGTGTAAGGAGGTGATTAAATCTCTAACTAGAAAAGAAGACAAAGCAGAAGAAAGAAATAAATTAAGAGACAGAAGGCGCAAAAAAGGCATGAGGTTGAAGGAGGTCAGGTACTGTTACACCACCTGAAAGACACCAAAGGAGAAAGGATTCTGTTTTAAAAGTGTGAGCAGACGGAAGAGGAAGAAAGAGTAAAACACAAGAGACGTCGAGAACTGAACTGTTCAGGGCAATGCATCAGTTGGATGTAGCATACGGAAAGGCTCTTAAATTCCTTGAGAAAATGCATTTGTTTTCAGTTTCTGCCAGCTCTTTGCAAGACAGTTTTTTGTACCTGGTTGCAAGTGTGGTTACTGGTGTGATCTTAAATGTATCTGAAGAGAAAACTAATACTTGTTGATGGATTTTTTTATTTTTTTTTTTTTTAATATGGAGGAAAGTGCACCTAATTTTGCCTTGTTGGAAACTTTTAACATTTGGCTTAATTAAGGCAGGCACTGAAGACACTAAGGGAAGCAGAGGCTGCCTCGTAATGTTTCGGGCCATTAGCAGAAGATATTTCTCATGTCTGTAACAATGTAAAATATTTTTACATGGTGTTTGTCACCCATTTATTGTTCAGATGTTTCTGGTGATTTTAGATGTGTAAATACCTAAGTGGTTAGATGCTGAAAAAGTGGCTACAGTGGAAGTTTAAAATTACTTGTTATAAAGCTTTCAACCAAGTGTTTTACTCTGTGCTATACATTTATGTGTCTACACACACTGTATATATTTGTACATATAGGCTCAGTATATGCTGTAGATACTCTATATATGTATGTATGTGAACATCACAGATTAATGACAGAAAATAGCACAAAGCAAGGTTCACTGAAGTCAAGTGAAGGATGGGAGGTGTAAACTTTCAGAGCCGTGTTGCCTTTGGGGGTTTGTTGGGGCTGATCACTGCCGTCCCAACGGTGTGAGGTGGGGGAGGCCCTGTGCTGGCGAGAGCAGCTTTTAGGAGATGCTCCATTGTTTTTTCCCCAGTGTGGCCGTGCGTGCCATAGGGGCTGAGCTGCAAGGTGCCTCCCAGCCCTGCTTACAGAGCACGGCTCTCTTACTATTCATGTGCAAGCCGACTGGCTTTAGATCCAGGCAGATGCTGGAAAGGATCATGAAATTTAAGTAGATCCGTTATCAAAATTGCTCTGAGGTTCCAGTGATGGGTTTGGATTCTGATGAAAGTGTTTGGCACCGAGGCACGGAGAGGTGTTGTAGCTCATTAATTAGCTGCAAGCAGACAGGCATGCGGTGCTTGGGAGCAGGCGTGTGTGTGTGTGCGTGCGCACATGTCAGCAATAGTTACTTGCAACACCTGTGGTGTGTATTGGCAAAATGTAGATGGCAAGAGGTATTCTGACTGTTACATGATTTACTAATCATAGTGCATTGCTTTCTTCTGGCTTTCTATCTATATCACGTATAGTTTTTTAAGTCAGGCTGTTTTTCAAAATTCTTTTGTACTTGCTTTCTTTTTGGTGTCAGTTGACTCACATGCAGGAAACCAAAAGACGGCTCCCTCCAGAACCTGTGGGTGAAAGGCGGGGGAAGTGCTCTCGTTATGTTTAACAGAAACAGGGCTTTGGGGTAGGGATAGACTTTTGTTCCCTCCAAAGACACAAGGGAGACACCAAATGACTCGTAGGA
The DNA here is from genome assembly GCF_000687185.1 of Egretta garzetta. Lineage (NCBI taxonomy): Eukaryota > Metazoa > Chordata > Aves > Pelecaniformes > Ardeidae > Egretta > Egretta garzetta. Next base: position 2,252,805 of record NW_009258951.1, read on the forward strand.
TTAGATACCCACTGACTATTCTTTTTTCCAGTGGTAAAGCTTAAAGACTTAGTAAAGTACAGGAAATGCAACAGTTGAACTGTTTGTTTAATTTTATAAAACACCTGTCTCAATCTCTAGATTGGCAAAATCTGTAAATAACACTTGTACAGTGAAGTATTTGAAACATAAAAAAACATTTTAGGAAAAAGAAAGCATTCACAAAAGCAAAGGCTTAAGTCAGTGTTTTCCTTTCATACCCCACTGCAAGACATCCCCTTCTTCCTTGGAGTTGAGGCTGGGGAAAAGGCAGTGTTTCCAGTAGCCTGGGACTGGACTTGAGGAGAGTGGCTTGCCGGCAGCTCCGCAGGCATTGGCAGCCAGAAGTTTTAGCAGGATCGGCAGGTCCCCAAGAGTGTCTCATTCCTGTGTCTGCAGCATTTGCTGGTAGAAAGCTGATGGGGAGAAGAGCTTTTACCCCTCCGGCGCTGCATGGCTGGGGTAGAGGCAGCGCACGGCTGTGCTCCCTGGCGTTTCCCCTCCAGAGCCGCCGCCGCGGTCACTGCGCGTGGTGCGCAGGACGGGCTCTGCTGGCTGCGGCGGTCGGGGTGTGAGGGCGGCCCAGTGTAATTCAGGGTCAGGCTCTCTGCTCGGGGTGACGCCGGATGTTCAGGTCAGCACCCCCATACAGCTCTCCCAGCGTGTGGCCGTTTGGTGCCAGAGGTCTGCTGAGATAGCGCAGAAGTGACAGTTGTGTTACGGGTGGAAAACACGGGTGTAGCGAGCCCGCTGCGCTCCGGCTACATCAGGGTGATGTTCAAACGGGCTCCTTGGTGTAAGGCCAGTCTCGCCTTGCAGTCCATCTCATGTACTTACTGTTATTCAAAGGGGAGGGGGGGAAAGACCCTGAAAGTAATTTGATTTTGATTTCTATTTATGTTCTTCTTCCTTATTAACTGCACTGGTTTGAAAAATAGCTAAGCTTGACATTAATCTACTTTATTTCACATGGTGGTTTTTAAAAATTAAACTTTATGATGTAAATTACACTGTCAACTACTCGATTTTACACTTTATCTACTGCTCATTCCAGAAAGGCTCTGGAGCTGAAATGTCCCTTCCCTGTCCGACTTCTTTCTGTCTCTGTGTATGTGTTCTGATAAAGTTACGGTTGGTTGTGGTGGGTTTCCTTGGTTTGTATGTATGGACAGGTATCCCTGCTGCATGCATTTGGGCAGTACATTGATGGCTTGGTTTTAATACTTTTTGAAAAGTAATGTTTTCCTAATTTCATTCCCCATATATATTCCTTGAGACTGGAGAGAACTGCCCTCAGTCTTTTGGAAGGTGCGACAGTGACACCTTTCTGACACCCAGCAGCTGCCTCGTGGTGTGAGCTGGCAGAGCGACATTGTAGGGTGTTACTGCTAAGATTTAGCAGGAGCGCACAGCCCTTGGCCTCCAAAATGCTGCGTGACGTGTCGCTGCTCGGTCTGGTGTTGGGCAGGTGGGTACAGGCTGGCACTCTGGCTGGGGACGTAAATGGTGATTTCCCTCAGAGTGGGATGACAGAGTTATCATCATGAGCCACCCCGTGACCCTGCCTGTAGCAAGGAGATAAAGTGGCCATGGATCACTGGGGTGGCATCCTTAGCCACCAGCAATTCTGTCCCACATCTTTTGAATTGTTGGCCTTTCTATGGATTATTCCAGCAATTGTAGCAACTGGTGCCAGGTGGCTCCTCCAAGTTTTTTTCAGGCTGCTGTGTTTTGTGTCTTGACTTTGATTTTGTATGTAAGAAGGAGCCTTCAGCAGCTGGAAAGGCCTTTTGTGAATTAAGAAACCCTGCTTTGTGCATAAACAAATTGAAAATAGCAGTTGCTAAAAATATACCCATATTTAATTTTTAAAATTTGGAAAGCATTGCTGGACTTCACTGTTGTCCAGAGTACAGCAAAAGTTCACTTGTCCATAGTTGCTTCATTCTTTTATCTTTGCTCTATTTAAATTATGAGTAGTTAAATGTTATTAAGTGGCTACTTAAGTTGTTTTGATCACCTGACAAATTACTCAGTTCCACTTCTGCTCCTTAACTTCATTTAAAAAATGTCTTAGCCCTCAGGAGCTGAGGAACGTAGGGATTTCCAGTGGCAGTGATATTGCTGTGTCGTTTTGAGTGCTTTGATGGTTGGGAGGTGATTTACCTGCTGGAAGCTGGGACGTGTGTTCCCTGGCAGAAACACTCCGTGCTGAGCACTGGGTAGAGGGCAGGGAACTCTTTGTAAGGCTCTGCCTAATCCAAGTTCAGTAACTGCTGATAGGGCCAAGTCTGGGAGCATGTGGAGGCATCAGCAGTGAGGGTCCCTGTTGCTCTCTGATCTTGCGGTCATTACTGTGAAGCCCGAGGAAGAGGAGGAGGATGGTGCATGGTGTGGCACCACCTGGAACAGCAGTGGGAGCAACCATGGGCAGCAACACCAGTTCTCCCTCCAGCCTTCTTCCTCCTGGCTTCTGGTCCCATCTCTCCTTCTCCCTCCTCTTCTTCATCCTCTTCCTGTTTCTGTGACAGGAGCGGACCGGCTCCAGCCCGCATTCTTGGGAGTGGGAAAATTAATTTTACCAGCACTGCTGAGAAGCCTGACGTGAAGTGGCTTCATCCATGCAGAGGAAGAGGAGGGGGGTGAAGCCGTGTCTCGTCCTTCGCCCTTGGAGGTGCCACAGGGGAGCAGGATGTGAGCACTGGGGCGGCGCAGGGGTCAGCACCGGCTTTTGGGAGCAGTGCATCTCTGGATCCCGTGAAGTACCTTGCTGGGGCTTCTAGGGCTTGGCAGTAGTGGTGGGCAAAGCTTTCAGCTTTAACTTGTTTTATTGTAGGGAGGTTACAGTGTAGAAAGTTCTCATTTGCTATTTAATTTCTTTCTTGTTTTACTACTTTTGGAGCCAATCTGGTCTCACTTTTTTTTTTTAAATAAAAGATGGGGAAAAAGAGGGGAATTTAATGGTGGGGTTTTTTGATACTCAGAAATTACTTGTTTCCTCCCTCATAGATCTATGTGAAATATATGCAAGGAGAATTTAGGTTCTCGAAGAGCAAACAGCTGTAACGCAGCTCTCAGACCCAGCCCTGAGGCCGATGCTCTCATTTCTGTGACTTTGATTCTGCCCCACACATGCTGAACTTAGGGAAAAAGTGCTTCTCAAATGAGGTCATGATACGCTGGTCTTCCTTCTGAATGTTACTTTTTGTTTTCATCAGTTCAGTTGGCTCCCACACATGGAAAATTTTTAATTTCTCACCAGCTATGTGGCTGCACACTTCAAGCGAGAGCATTCAAGTCTTCAGGTCATAAGCATGTTTTTGAGCTCATATGCACTACAGATAATATCTGCAGAGGTGGTGTTTTCTTTTTCTCAGTGTATACGGGAAAGGTAGTGGAACTGTTGAAACGTCTTACAACAAACCTAAACTGCCATTAGTACAAATTCCACTTCCTACAGAAAGATTGTTTCTGTAAAACAAATACTCCCCGCCCCGCTTTTCCCCATTGCATTTGGGTTTTTTGCACCTTCCTGCTGGTGGGTGGGGACCCCCTGCCCGGCCCCTGCTGCTGCACCCCGGGCGCTGAAAGGGCCCGGGAACTGAACCTCTATCCAGAGGAAAGCTGCTGCTTCTGTCTACACAGTTTGTTTTTGTGACAGGACATTTCAATTGTCAGTGCCCATGTTAAAATAAACAATTAAAGGGAATTCTGACCACAAAGCAGTATTTTGGCATATTTCGTGATTACTTAACTTTAGAAAAATAAATCCTGCCATCTGTGTTTCCCACTAATTCATGTCCATTGACCTCCTCTATTCAACAGAAGCAAAATAGCAAGGGCAGATTAATCTTCACCTCTTTATTCCTTCAGAGCCCAGACTCTGTTAGAACTTACAGATGCTGAAAAACAGTTTCTGCTCTTTATATGTACTTTCTGCTCCTCTAGTGTCATTGTCACATATTTCATAAGCTTTTCTGAGCTATCATTGCCTTTTTTTTTCCCCTAGTACGTGACTTGGACAGAGGTTAGCTTTTCAAGGCTTTGATACCAAACATTCTTCCTGCAGCCACGTTTCTGAGCACGAGGGCTTTTACCTGGGTCCTTTCCAATCAGAACAACGTGTGTGTATCAGAATCGTACTGGGGCTGCCGGCCAGTGCCAAGGCCAGCAAGCAGCCTCCCCTCAGGAATGGGCAGGGGATGTGGGGATGTGCCTGCAGCCGAGGGGGACAGACAGGCACCGTCCCCGGCTGCACTGAGAGCTCCCAGCCCGATCCGCAACAGTGCTGCGGTGTGTGGTCCGTGTGTTACCAGCTTTGCCTGGGGCTGTACGGAGTTCTATCAGCACGGATCAGTGCTATGTATGTATTTGCTCTAAGAGTTCTGCATTTTTAAAAGTAAAGCCTGTACAGGGGCTTTACCAGAGAGAAGATAGAGAGCTCTTGAGAGCAAGTGATGTTTTCTCGTAGCCTTAATTATATTTGCACTGCAATGGTACAGGCAATGTAGATACTATCTTTATTTGCACACTGTGAGTTACAGTGGATCTTTTGTTCTGTTGTTTTATTGTCATTTTGTTTTACGTAGAAAGTGAGCAAGGCCAAACCTCTGGTGTAAAAGCTAAAAGGGATACAGAGTGTGTGATTAGAGCAGAGCTGCTTGTTAGCTATGGTTTAATTAGTGTATACATCCATCATGCAGCTTTGTCTTTGTAAAATATCGATCTACAATATCAGTGTTATGAGGCCTGGAAAGCACCTAGTGCAGGAAATTATTCCCAACCTGTATGAAAAAAAAAAATCTGACTGATACAGGGCCTGTTGAGTCCAGGTTTGCTGCTGGGTCAGCAGCATCCTGCCGCTCCCCTCTGCTTCAGGTGGTGCAGTACAGAGCTCTGAGCAGGTTCTTCATCGGTATGGGTTGAAACTTTCAATTTTTGTTAGTGTTTCCATGTCCAAGTGTTAATGATTATTGGATTGTGTCATGGCATGTCAGTGGTGGAGCTGGATGCTGACCTGAGGGCATGGTGGTTGGACACTGGACTGAGCCACAGCTGGCTGCCACAAATTAGAAATAAACCAAAACTTTACTTGTGGCATCGGGTGACTCCCTCCAGAGATGGGCAGAAACAGGTTGGGCTGGTGTACTTGGCTCAGCCATCCCGCTCCGTTCCCTGCTGAGCCCTGGCATCTCCTCCATGGCTCTGCTGCTGTCCTGTGCCACCTGTGGCCAGGGAGCCGCTTCCAGAGCTTTCCTGCATTGATGGTACCAGCAGCAGAGACCCAAAGGGGCTGGCGTCTGTGGAGGGCCGCTCTGTGCCCATCATGCTATGAGCACGGACTGTGCCCAGCGTCTGCCGGGTGATGCTTGCAAAGGCAATGCTGGCTCTGCTTGGCCAACCTCAGCCAGGCGCCCGCTGGCCGGCCTTTTGCCCTCCGCCTGCACATCTGCAGGGCCACGTCGCGGCGCCCGGCAGTGCTCCTGCCGTGGTGCTGGGCTCGTCCTGCGCTGGCCCAGGATGCTTGAGCCGGGTGCTGGCTGCTGGGGTGTCCTCTGCACGCCTGCCGCTGTTGTGCTCTCCCTCCCTGCCACTCCGCACGTGTGGTGCGTCCAGATCGTGCACATTTCTAACGAGGCAATGCAAGCTTCCCTTCCCACCAGCTCAGATTGCTGTCCTCCTCTTGTTCTTTGTTTTTCCACATAGCTGTTATACCAGTTCAGGGTTGTGTTTGGTTTTGGTTTTGTTGTGTCCTCTGCACGCCTGCCGCTGTTGTGCTCTCCCTCCCTGCCACTCCGCACGTGTGGTGCGTCCAGATCGTGCACATTTCTAACGAGGCAATGCAAGCTTCCCTTCCCACCAGCTCAGATTGCTGTCCTCCTCTTGTTCTTTGTTTTTCCACATAGCTGTTATACCAGTTCAGGGTTGTGTTTGGTTTTGGTTTTGTTTTTTTAAATAAACTTGACAAGTGCATCCCAAAATGTGTCGTGAAGCAGTGCTTTATGCGAGGTCTCACGTGTTGTTCCACTGCTTGGATTCACTGGCCCAGGCCTCCAGCCGTACACCCAGTTGCTTGATTTTGCCACAGCTGTGGTTAGCCTGCAGGGACTGGGAGGTTGTTTATTTGGTTAAGAAGCTTTTATTGTGCCTCAGCACACACTTGCTAGGTAAAACAAACCTGATGTATCAGCCTTTATTTGCCCAAGACACTTTTCCTTTGCTAAACATGCTTGCTTAAACTTGTTCTTTGTTAAAGACTTCTAACTCTCCCTTTTCCTCCTGATACCAAATACATCAACTGGTTCACTTTTTTTGGCCACTGAAATCTGGATTACTTATAAACAGATCTTCATTGTAGTAATTTTTAAACTATAAACTTGGGTAAGATTTTTTATTTCTCTGCTGCTGAACTGTTTGTTCATTACAATCCTTTTCTTCCTTTGTTTGCATAAGCAGTAAAAAACTTTATTCATCAAGCTCATCTTCATTTTGGCACAGTTTGGTTGCTTTCTTTATCTAGCCTCTAATTATTTTAAATTTGTCTTTCTCCCTTGCTATGCATGCCTCTCCAGATGATATAGTAAAATTTTGGATTTGTGTTTTTCTAACAAAGTCCCTTTACTAACAATTAGTGTGTTACCCCTTCATCACTGAGCAGTGCAGACCATATTTTAAGGGTAACGAGTACTTCGCAGCATAGATCATCACTGTCAGGAAAATCTAGTCTTTTCAACTTTTCTCACCACTTTTGAGGCTCCTGCAAAGTACCCTTACAGTCTGAATACCATATTGCTTGAGAGCTGCCAGAAATGTGCTAATTCTATACACCAGCAAAATGTTCTTCAGGGTTACGCTTTGGTGTGATGCTCCGTGGTCTGCCCGCCTGGGTCCTTTCCTTGGCTGTGGTTCGCACGGTCCCATGCAGCCACTGGTCACCTCCAACGCCGTTTCTGTGGCAGTTCCTAATGGGAGCAAGCGATCACTGTCTGTGAAGGGTGGTGGGTGTCCTGTGCTGCATCGGTCGTACTTGGCTCACGTCCTGAAGCTGTTCTGCAGTAGGTTTGAATGATAATGGTAATTGTTCAAAATTAAATATATCCTGAAATTCTAATTGCTGTATTTCAGCCCTCCTTGGCCTCCCCTAGTATTTTCTTATCTGCCCCTAAGCTAAGCAGTTGTGGTGCTCTTCATGCTTAGGAAGGTGGAGGAAAAGCTGGGGATGTGGTTTAACTAGGTCACAGTTTAACTTCACTCATTAGCACAAGGCATTAGCTGGAGGTGCCTGGGGATGCAAGGAGCCTCTGCAGCAGATCTTGCTGTATTTGCAAAGGGTTTGCTGTGGCGGGGCTGCCCATCACCCCGGCCCAGCACCCCATGGGGGCATGTGGGCAGGACAGCCCTCCTCCTCCAGCCAGTCCAGTGTCCATGGCAGAGCATGTCCCCTGCCCATGCCTGCCTGTCCCGTGAGCTGAGCTCCGCTCCCCGGGCCCTCCCAGCCCAGCCGCCCCAGCCTGCTCCCCTCCCGCCACGCTCATGTGCTTTCCTTTTTTTGTCCAGAAGTGACTAAGCTTCCTGTTATTACACTGTCAGTTTTTCCCCAATACTGGTGTTGTGTTGCGCAATATTTACTTGCCAGCAGCTTCCTCTGCTGCTGTCCCGCTCTGGCTCCATTGTGTTCCCACGTACCTTTCACCAGCCATGCTTTGTTATTAGCAGCCTCTAAGGATGTTCACATTCGCTCAGTTGGACTGGTATCCACCAAAACCAGTATTTATAAAGAGAAGTCAACCCCAGAAGTTGCTAGTTAGTAGTTACTAGAAGTAACTAGTTACTGCAGCACCATGAATTAACATTCAGTCTGCAGAAGGGAAAGTTGCACTTTGGTTCTTCCTTTAAGCAACGGTGTCGGTGCACTCATTGTTAAGTTGTCCTCAGCTATCCTGAGCTGACAGATGCTGCTTGTGTGTATGAAGGAATTGTTTCTGCCTTGCTGCAAATTGTGGGCCCATTTTGATGTAGAAGGGCTTTCCTCCAGATGATTGGAAATCAAACATTTCTTCTCCGGCAGCAGCAGCTCGGACGAAGGCTTTCCTTCTGGAGCTCCGAGGGCAGCGTGGAGGCGCTGGCTGGTGCCGGGTGGAGGTGGAGAATGGCTCTCCCTGGGTGCCCGGCACAGCTGGCAGGGTGGGCAGTGGCTGAAGGTGTTTCTTGTAGATCCCCCCCCCCCGGGTACAAGGACCTGTCCCAAACCTGCAGGGCAGCTCTCTGCACCGAGGACGTCCCTGGTCCGGTGCCCTGCGGGGCTCACACACCTGGCCCTTGCTGCATGCCTTTGCTGGGATCAGCGGCAGCAAACTGCCATGGATACCCAGAGCTGCTGGTGTAAAAATAACACGTCAGGAGGAATAAACAAGTTATTTTTGTGTATTAGGGGTGGCCATGCGTAACTGACTCAGGGCCTCGCCTTGCTCTGCCACCAAGGGCTTACTCAGACATTCCAAGCACTTAGAAACAACTTGAGGCGTTTCCCCTGGTTTTTGGAAGGTGGGACGCAGGCTAGTGGGGCACAGGGGGGTGTTGGTGCCTTGGGAGGGGCCACTGACTGCTGTATCTCAGGGGAGCAGGCATCCAAGTGCCAGGTCTGGAGGTCCTGCAGCAAGACAGACTTGTCCTGCCGGAGCCACTGCCAGTTCTGGTGGTGTTTGTGCCAGGGGAACCATTAATTACACTGGCATTTCAACAAACTACGAGGGATACAAAGCACTCAGCCTTCCTGAAAATCAGCCAATTCATAAAAACAAAATATTGAAATTTATACCTAAATTCTTTAACTAGTAATATTTGAAATGCTGCTGGCACAGGTAAATGGAACTAAAAGAGCCTGTTTTGCAAAGTTAATGGAGCTGACTGTGACCCACCCTCCCCGCTCCTTCAGCTGCGCTGCAGGCAGCTGTGGTGATATGTTCTCTTTGGGCAAGTTTAAAATTTTGCTTTCCCTTTGGAGAAACATTTTCTAAAAGTTAATAGAGATAAAGCTGATAGAAAATGAATAGTGCCCAGCAGAAATCAGGCAAGAAAAATAACACAGAATGGAAAATAGTTTTTCTCATGTAGAATTAAAACACTTGTCACCTACAGACTACGGCAGGCCTGGCTGTGTGGGGAAGAGCATCTCCCTCTTTTTTTCTTTTTTTTTTTTTTCCTTTCTTTTTGATGGCACTGTACCACTGTAAAAGATATTAATTTTAATTGTTTAAATTTGCATGTGCTGAATTCTGTCATTTACTAAATTATATGGAACAGTACCCATTCCCAGCTAGGCTCCATAGGTTTTATGTTGATGAGCAATGACCATATAACAAAGCACTCCTCATTCCTGCAGGATTCCTCCCTATCCGATTCTAGAGGTTTTCTTTTACAAGAGCAGGCAAGGCTTTAAGCACGCCATAAGTGCTTGTATCAGAGGCTATATTTTAGATATAATGTTAACCCTGCTTTACTTACACAGATACATCATTTGCACTGGACATGCTCTCTCCGTGGCTGGGGAAGAGCACTGCTGGGTGCCGTGCTGGTTGCCAAGCCCTCTGCGGCACGGGCAGGCGCAGGTGGCTGCCCCGGCCAGTTTGGCCAAAGGGCCACCGTTAGATGTATATGGAAGGGAACACCTCTTTTTGACTATAAAAGGTATCTGTGCAAGTCCTTGTTGTTTATTTGCAACCATATAAATAGCTGCCTGCGTGTACCTGGTGGTGCGAGTGCTTTGGCTAGCGTTTGGCAGGGGGCTGCCTCCAAAGCTGCCCTGGCTTGGCTCCCGCTGCCGCCCCTGCAGGCGCTGGCTCAGCGTTCTCTGCAGCTCCTAGTGTTGCAGCCACTGGGACATGAATTATGGGTGTCTTCTGGATCTTTACCAGAGCGAGAGGAAGCCTTCTGCTCTCTGTTGAAGGTAAGGAACAGGGGTAACAGGTGGATATTGATGAGCAGAGAGGATTTAATGAGCTCTGGCCTGGGGGAAGTTTAAAGGAAGATGGGGCAGCTTGGGGAATTTGGCTGGGCTGTGGCCATAGCTGCAGTCAGGACACATGGTACCATGTACGCTGCGAGCTGTTACTTCTGCCCGCGCTCTGCCTGCAGTCCACATTCAGTGCCTCGGGACCAGAGATGTCACCTCCCCACCGCAGCCCCCTCCGGTGCTGCTGTCCTAGTGTGGGCAGAGCCTGAGCCTCTGAGCTTTTCTGTCTTCATCTTGCAAAGCCTTTTGTTCTTTTCAGTTCTCAACCCCTCTCCTATCCACTCACTTGCCTTGTGATGGTACGCTCTCTGTAGTGCTTTTTCCTCATGTTCTCTTTGTATTACCTATCAAAATCGGTTGTTTCTATTTTCTCTTTTATTCCCTGCCCTTTTTTCTGTAATGGCACTGATTTTGACGGTTCTCCAGAGCTTTGCTTACTTGTCCTGAGGGCATCTCTTTCTGTCACCAGCTATTCCTGGCATGTTCCATAGAGCTGGCCTCCAGGTCTCTTAAACTCGACTTGCTGCATCTTCGCTGTGTTTCAGTACCTGCTGTCTGACAAATTTCATGTGTGATCTCTCTTTTTCCACCCAATCCTCTGCTCTTCAAGCATCTCCTTTCCTTCCACACCCAGTAGACAGCAAGGAGAGCGAGAAGGAGTTGTGAAGAGCAACAGAAAGTATCCCCTGCCCTGCCCTGTGGCAAATGGGTAATGTATTTATTATTTTTATCGGAGAAGTTTCCACAAGAGTTGTGTGCCATACAGCCAGCCCTTCCACTGTTTCCTTTTGAAGTGTGTTTACTGTTCCTTTACATAAAGCTTACCTTTATATGTGATTTCTAATAATCAGTCTAACTCTAGGAGAAAGATTCCACTATTTGATGGAATATAAAGTTCAGCTAGCTGGGTGGAATATAAAGTTCAGCTAGGGCCAAAGCTGACAATTTTACTTATAACACAGTAGAGAGGAAAAAGAGAAGAGCAATGTTTGTTCTGTCTTGCAAGTTTAAGGAAAAATGCAAGTCTAATTTTCTGTTAGCCTAATCTTTATCTTTTAATGATTGTTCTTTGATTTTCACTTAAAAAAAGCAACAGAATTAAGCTTTAAAAGAAAAATTTCAAAGGTACGGGGGTATTTAATTGCCCGCCGACAGAAATCAAGAGGAACGGTGTGGGGATGTGGCAGTGCCCTGTGCATGGGTGGCACACCAGGTTTCAGGAGCTGTTGCTGATCTGCGGATGCTTTTAGGCTTGAGGTCTGTGCGTTTTCCTTGCTTGTAGGTGCATGCTGCTGGGGTCATTAATTCCTGTTGAACTACTGATTAAGTCTTGCAAAATTCCATTGCCATTGATAACTTGTTAAGTGTAGTAATGTCAAGCTACAGGAGAGTTTGTAGCTGTCTAATTGCAGTGCAGGCAGTATGGTGAGATGCGGTGAGGGTTCATGCTGACCCTTGGACAGCTGGTCTTGTCCTGCGCTGGTGCATGATTGCACATTAATTACTGCTTTGTTTAGTGTACTTCTGCTTACAGCAGCTTCTGACAGCTCCAGCTCCATCAGTGCAATAAATAATAATCAGATGCTGACACTTCTTGGCTTGGTTGGATATGCAGACCAACTGTTTGCTCTGGATTCTTCTTCCACCCATCCCAGGGATACAGTTAAATTAAATACCGGTTTTGTCACAGTACGTGTACCTGCCACCGCAGGTATATTTCTGAGGGCTCTGGCATTCTGTGCCTGCTGGGCTGTGGGGCACATGGGGGTGGCAGAACTGGGGTTACATGAGTAGCTGTGCCTCAGGGCATTGCATGGTACTGGTGGTGATGGCTGGTGTCCTTTGGAAACAGGGCAGTGGGGACCGTGTGCCGTGGGGGCTGTTGCAGTGCAGGAGCACGTGCCTGTCCCAGGGCTTGGCCGGCACGCGTGCATCAGCCTGGCTGTGAGCTGCTGCTCACAACGCTCATTTCTGCCACCGGTCTTAGGAGGACAAAGTTGACAGCAGAGGGGTCAGCGGTTGTTTTTTCAAGATGCATTTTGTTGGAAATCACTATCTTGTCAACAGCTGAAGCCACTGGCTTCACTTGAGTTCCCTGTTGTGGAAAACAGGTGGAATTTTTTCTTAAAAATTGTTAAAGATTTCCTGATTATTTTTTGTTTTTTTCAGAGCAGAAATTCTTCAGCTTTTATTTCTTAAGTTCTTGTTGGACAGGGAAAGTATTTCTGCTTTACTCAAGTACATTTGTGGCTTTGTCCTTTTGGTCGCAGCAATACTGTTGGCTGGAAGAGGGACGTCCTCAGGCCTGATGTCTGTTGTTACTGGAAGCTTTAAGCGTTTTTCTTCCTTTTCTGTGTATTGAGAAGTTTTCTTTTTGCTTTTGTGTCTCTTTTTAAACAACCCCATAAGGTCAGTCTCCGTTGTGCCATTTCATTGTCCTGTGCTGACTTGGACTCTGTCTCATGCCTGGTGCTGGGATTAGCTGGACCTTTGGCAGCCAGGCACCTACAAAAGGCTCATCCTTCCTCCTGTGGCAGAGGATGCCCCGAGCAGCAGCCACCAGCAGTCCCTGAGCGGTGTGGCACAGCAGTGTCTCGGCATCGCCCAGCCCCGGGGAGCGGCGAGCCGAGCTGGCACTGCTGGTGTTTGCAAGGCTGGGTGGCATTTGGTCAGTTCTCTGTGTGCCTCCATCAGTGGTACCATGTCGGCTGCAACTGTGAGCCAAAAGCAAACCTGTGCTGTTGAAGTGGGAGTCACGCCCTGACTGGTGTGGTGGGCCAGCTCGGGTTTGTATGTGGGACCTCACATCATTACTCTAAGGGTCGCGATGTCCAGCGTTTGCCTGCTGTGATGGACGTTAGTGGTCCATCAGCCCTGGCATCCTCACGGACCTCAGAGCTGAAGCCCCTGTGGAAATTATATCTCAGGGCTTAATGTTTTGTGGTGTAGTGACATTAGACTAAACCAGTTTTGAAATCCAGTACAATTAGGGGTAAATATGAATCATGCCTCCTGCATAGGCCTTTCTTCTGTGGCTCTGGGTGTTACTTCAGTCTCTCCTCTATTTTTTTTTTTTTTTTTTTTAAATGAGTAGACTGAATGGCCTTAATTTGATTACTATATAAGCAAGCTGTATAAAAAGGGCCAGAAGTTTTAAGTTTTCAGTGTTGCCAAAGGCAGACCTTGGTGTTAGCTACCTAAGGCAGCCTGTCCTCTGCTGTCGCACACCTCTGCCTGAGCGGCACCCACACAGGTGTCCTCACAGCTGTAAAAATGCTGGTTTTGCTGTAATGCCTGAAAGAGTCTCTGTCGCAGTCCCCTGACATCTCTTCTCCTTCCCCTCCATAGCTATGACTCTCGGTTTATTTTGGCAGTAACAGGTATGTGCAGTAATTAAGTAGAAAAGTGTGGATGTTATTGAAGCAATATTTTTCCATCTAAGAAAAGTTACTGTATTGTAAAATGCTTTGTGCATGTGGGGGTTAGGGACCAGAGAGCTGTTTGCATTCCTGAAAATCAGGTCACTTCTCCATGCCTCCTTTCAGTGACTTTCAATGGACAGACGTGCCCTACAGTTAGTGGCTTTTCCTAGCAAGCAAAATGTGCTGGGTTTACTTTTTCCGGTTTGACTAAAAATGCCAGCCAGTTCGTACAGAACTGCACAGAGAAGCAGAGTGTGTTGCTCACAGAGATTTAAGAGTGGCATTACTGAAAGAGATTCAAGATAATTTCTCATGCTGGTAATTCAAAATTGTTATCCTTTACAAACTTTTGGAAGAGTTTTCAGCACTGAGAAGATAGCTATTCACTTTTCTAAGTAAAAATAGCAGTTGCTTCCCATAGTGCCACAAACCTGCTCTTCGTTACTTTTATAAAGATTTGTTAGAGCCCCTTGCTTTGTCTTCGCTTGGTGAAGATTCACTTTCTGCTTTTCACATTCAAACAAAAGTGGCATCTCCAAGCAGAGCCCAGTGGATGCATTTGAAATAATTTACCTGGGCTTCGGTATTGATTTACAGAACAGTTCCCATATTGATTTACAGACCAGTTGACCTTGGTTTCAGGGAGATGTTTTATTTATCTGAAAATAATTTTCATATTTGTAAGCAGTACCTCAAGTCCTGCCAAAATTCGCATTCTGTCTTTTCCCGTTCCCCAGAAACCGGTCCTCTCCCCCTAAACTGATTCTATCAGCAGGGAGAAGGCATCATTTAGCTCTTTGCTGTTGGTGCATCCTCATGCATCTCCTTGGTTCTCTGCCGGAATCTGCCTGCTCACAGGAGAACCCCTGGTCCTCCCGGCTGAGACCTCATGTGCCTTTTAGTAGTGGAAATGGCCATTTAGAGGTTTAAAATTTGGAGTACAGATTTGCAGCGTTTGATTGAAACGTAAGATAATTTTTCAGCACAGCTTTGAGATACCAAAATCAGCTGAAATTAGCCCGCACCCGGTGTAGTCCCTTCCAAAGGAGGGAGACCAGCAGGAGTGATACAGATAAGTCTTGCCAGATATTGAGTACCTCCTGCGGGGAACCGAAAGCGTGCAGTTTCCAGTAATTTCAGTTAACATTTGGGGCTGGTAGCATCCCTGGAGGGGAGCTGACCTTGCCCAGTGCTCCTTTGATTAATCCCAAGTCAGTGGGTCTCTCCTGTCATGAAAGAGGTCTTAGAGCTGGTCCTCTGTGAGCTGCCTGTGTCTTGGGTAGGAATCACAGTTCTGGTACTTCCAGCCGCTAATTAACCCTTTGATGGATCCATTCACCTCTGACTGTGCAAGCGTGAAGCAGAGGGTGCACAGCGGCAAGGCAGCCTGGGCTGTGGTGGGATAGTTCTGCTGTAGAAGTGGATCGCACGTCTTATGCTTGGATTTGCTTGGGGAAAGAATCTGGTTGAGAGGGAGACTTTGCCAGGAGAAGAAATCAAAAGCAAAGAAGGGCAGTACGGCACGGACACCGGATCAGGGCAGGGTGCATGGAGCATGGCTGATGGCGGCCACCAGTGCACTGAGGTGCCCAGAGCAGGCACGGGACCCACAGCAACGCTGCTGGGAGGTCTCACCGTGAGAAAGCAGATAGCGGGGGGTTCTCTGTTTGGATGCTGTGGCCGCGCAAAATACAAACTCGGAAAGCTTTGTTTCACTTGTGCTCAGTTCTAAAGTCAAATCCTATTTTGAAATTAAGCTTAATAATTTTCCATATTTCAATCAGAATTTGTCAGTTGACTTCAGTTGAATATGATAGTATTTTAACAATTGCTTTCCCCGCTAATGTCGTTAGGTAATTTTTAGTCAAATTTAGGAATAGTTTTAGTCAATATTTCAGTAAAATATTTGCCTGACAAATTTATTCTAATTGTATTGAAAATAACATGTTACGATTCTGTATTTGCTAAAAACAAGGAAAAATACTACAAAAGGGATAGCAAGGAAATAGAGAAATGTGTAATTCTTATGTAAACCACATCAGTAAAAAACCCCAAACATGTCAATGTGTTGCCATTTTCAGGTTACGATTCCAGCAGTGATTTCCAGCGTCAGTGATGTGGGGCTGCAGTTTTCACCAATGCTTTTAGATCAACCTCCCTTCAATAAAAATCCAGACAAAAAATAATGACAGGAGTTGACCTTCAGATTGCTAAAGGAGGCCCATTGGTGTACTGTTAGAAAGTGGAGAACAATTTATTGGTATGACGTTAATTTTTTTGTTATTCAGCAATGACCTTAACTATAAATGCGAGAAGAGGCAGCACAGCATTGGCAGGCTGCTCGGCCGCTGACGTCTCACCCGGCACGGCAGAGCATTGCAGTCTGTGTCCTCATTTCACCTGGGGCTTCAGCCCTCAACAGCCGAGTTACTAATTAGGATGGAGGCAGATTAGACACCTCCCGAGTCTCACTACCTGCATAATACAATATGCTATTTGCTTAAACCTGCAAGGGTTTGCTTAAAACCTGCAAGGGACCCAGCGTGAGTACATTTCAGGAGAAATTAAACACTGCCACTGCAAAAATATACTAGCAAAAGTAATGTGCATTGTGAGGGGTACTATTGCATGAAAGTTTGTAAGGATCACTTCTCTTAAATACAGAATGAGCCTACAGAATGAGCCTTCGGAATAAGTCTGATACTTGTAGGATGTTACAGAAGAGATTTAGCGATGAGGATTTCGGACATCCAAACAAAACTGGTGAAATTACTTTAATATAGGAGAGTAGGGGCGTGGAATGTCCTCCTTTTTGACACTGACTGCCTGGGACCAGCTCCCCTTTGCAGTGTCTTATAGCCATACCTGAATACCTGTGTTCAGGCTTTTCCTTTTCCAAATGCACCTCCACACTGTGTCTTGTTTGACTATTGTGGCAGCCTGTTATCAGCTCTTGGTTTTATCTTTGTTTTTAAATCAGTCCCGCAGGTCTACAGCGCTCTGCCATTTTCGTGCCTTGAAAAACAGGGATACATTTCAGCAGTGGTCGTGAGGTGTAATGTGGGCAGCTCCAGACACCGCTGTAGTGCTGAGGATTCACCAGCTTCTGCTGCTTCCCCCATTATGTAAAGGACTGCCTTTGAATTACTATTATTAAAAAAAATAACAGCACTTTGCAGAAGCAGCGGAAGTACAGGCAGGCACAGCTGTGAGCACAGCGACGGCGGCGTGGAAAGCTGTTGGAGCAACATGCTGGAAATGAGATGCAGAGCTTAAAGAGGGAGATTAATCACATATATAATTAAAGTGAAAATTTCTGAAAATATTTAGTATCTTTTTTAAGGGATATTTTTAGTTTTGCAGTGGGTATATTGTGAATTGGTTATCAGATCACTCCCATTTAGAAAGAAACATGGCAGTTTGCAGCTGTAGTCTGTTAACATTGCTCACGTCTCAGACACCGTAATTGCAATGCAATGGTGTGTGATCGCCATAAAGCCTCGTCAAAGCTTAAAGGAGGGGAAAGTGCGCTTCCCCTTTCTAAAGTAAATGATTTATTATGAAGAGGAGAGACCTCCCCCCGTTCCCCTCCTCGTCTTTGTTCTGGAGCTTACCCCAAGCCCCCTGCGTACAGCTTGAAAGGGACCCTTCAGTCTCTGGCCGCATCCAGCTGCAGGCTGGGGGGGATGCTGGTCCCGTCGGTGTGTCGGAAGGGCCGGGTGGGGGGATGCCAGGCTGGGCATGCTGGGCAGGGGGGTGCCAGGCTGGGGACACGCTGTGGCTGCAGGTGTCACTGGGAGCTAAATACAGCCTTCAGGGGTGCTGGGGCTGGGGGTCCCTCCTGCAGTGGGTGCCCCCCGCCAGGCTTGGTCCCTGGGCTCTGTGCAGAAAGATTGGCGCAGTGATGGTGCCTTGCCCCCTCTCGTGCCACTTGTTTGCTTTGTTCTGTATGTTCCAGGTTAAATTTATTACGAAGATGCCATAATAGTGCTCTGTGTTGTGCCTGTGCAATTTAGGGAAGAGCTTTATAAATCGAGCATCAGACTGGCATCGCTCCTGCCGCAGAGGCACGGCTGGCGAGCTCACTGTGTTTGGCCTCAACTTACTCTCTGTTCGCAGATGTAAGCAACAGGTGATGGCAATTCCTCTCTCTTGAAATCAGAAAAGCAAGATTTTATTTTTAAACTATAGCAATTCAGTTTTAAATACAGCACCTATAATGGAGAATTCTGCTTCATATTTACGCTTGGGTGAGGACACTAATTACCCAGTTTAGATCACCATGCCAACCACCTCCCCTTTTCACCAGGTAGAAGAGACTTAAAATGCCAGTGCGATGCAAAACCAAATGAAAATAGTTACATCTGTTGGTTTGTTTTTTTTTTTAATTTGACATGTGCATATACCTATCTTAAAAATTACGTTTGATATCTAATAAGAAAACTATGCTTGAGTCAATGGAACCATAACGAGTGTGTGGGCAGGCACCGGAGGCAGCGCACAGCGAACGCCCTGGGTGGCAGTGATGGAGCCGGCGCTGGGACAGTGGGAACACCCCTGCAGACAGCCAGGGCGGGTTTATAAACAGTTTTAAAATACATCAACTGTGTAAAAAGTACATGATAACATACATGGTGTCATCCCTCTTGTAGTCCCTTTTTAAATTTGCTGTAAATAACATTGACCCATTTCAGCAGCTCTGCTGACCAAGGGCCGCGTCCTTTTTGTTTGTTCCCCCAGTTTAGATGCAGCATTTGACAACTTGCCTGTTTTCTGTCATACTACACCAAAACAAATCGGAAGTCTGAAAAGATTATTAAATATTAATTATGCTGCAGTACATCCATTAAATAGTTGCAGTGGAACCCGATGGATCTTCAGCTTACTGCTTGTTTTAGTCATTTACTTGGAACTACTGAGATCCTAACAAAGTGCAGTGGCTGGATGGCAAAGGGACTGTTTTTCAGACTGAGTCATTTACAGGGAGACTATACGCTGTGAACAGAAACATTGATAAAAGTAATCCTCAGTACCTGCAGCTGGCGAGGCTTTGTACAGCGCTGCTTTGTTCACAGCCGCTTGCTGGTTGGCACTGCGTGAAGCTGTAACGATAAATAGATGAAATCTTGTGTATGTTTTACTTGATCTTGACATAAAGTCATTCATTTTACTCTTAAAACGTTAGTTGTTATATGCTTGAGTAAAGATCATACGGATTGCTAGAGATTGCTCTAAAAGGATTTTATGGCTTTAGAAGTTTAGAGAGAGCAGTTTCTGAAGTCCTTGCTAGAAATGTTTTGTAGTTTTTAATACTGTTGTTATCCACGTGCAACCCCTGGGAGATAACTGACTCTTGGGGGGGCATTTGATTTTCCTGTATAGGCCTGGAAAAATGCAATTCCCTCTGGTCGTGCAGTACAGCGCTGGTTGGGGGCAGGTGGGGGCTTATTTGGGAAGAAATCCGGTGTTGTTGTGTCTCAGTCTACAGAGTTTGTGTGACTTGGGAGTGGGGGTGGTGTAAATATAAATATTGATAAATTGATGCATACAATGTGTATATACAGACACATGTGGATATACAAATTTTTCTAATAATAGGAGTATCAATCCCAAATTGTACTAAAGGATTAGAAACATTTGTATTTCCATAAGCTATTGATGCATTTGCCAATGGCTATTACGAAGCAAAGATTTGGGGTGGTTTGGTGGAGTCTCCAGCCTTACCACCGGGCTACAGGCTGACTGGAGCTGGATGGACATTTCAGTGACGCGGTTGCAGGTCCTGCGCAGGAGGAGGAGGGGGCAAAGCAAAGTGGTGCAGAGGTGAACATCCCCATCCACATCCCTGTCCCTGTGCCACTGTTCTGGAGCTGGGGATCATTCTGCATTGCCCCTTGTTTCTCCCTGTCTGCTCCTGCTCAGGGTTGTGCAGTTTGAATTGCCAGTGATGACAGGGAGAGGGCTTGGCCGGGCCGGAGCAGAAGGTGCATCCCATCCCACGCCACCGGCTTGGGAAGAGGCTCCAGTGGGTCCTGGAGCACATCCCCTGCCTTGGTCCCCGTGCAGCAGCTGGCAGGAGTGCTGAGCCCTCCCGGCAAAGCCCAGGGCAGCTCCTGGCAGACTTCAGAAACAGCAGGGCGGGATTTGCTGCTGTGCTGTTTTCTTTCCTCCTGGATTCATGCTGGGACTCTGCTTACTCTGTTTTCTTTTTTTCTTGTGGTTTTTTTTTTTTTTTAAGCCTGTTGAATTTCATGGCATTTGGACGTCTCCTCTGCATTTCTTCCCGCACAAGTGCCATTAGCAGTATAAGCCGAAGTGATAAATTAGTGTTTGAGACTTTCATCTACGAGGTACATGCGCAAAGACATCATCAAGTGGTCACTTCAGTGTGTTTTATGGCTACACTGGGTATGAAAAGATGCACAAAGATAATTTAAAAGTATAAAACTTGTAGCCGAATCAATTTAATTATTATAACCAAGATCACACCATGCCAAAAAAAGTGAGACAAAACATCTTAGTAAATTCAAATGAGTCAGATTTCTCCTTTTGTAAAGGTGCCCATGACAGCTCCTGGAGTGTCCGTATGGGGCAGCGACATGAGAGTGAAACGTGTGGTCTGTAGCACATCAGTATTTTGGGGAAGTTGATGGAGAGGTTTGAGGACGTTGAAGTGCTAAGGAAGTCATTAATCTGTTGTTTGTTATTATTAAATGGTGAAATGTAATCTAACTGGATACATAAAGCAGGTGCCAAAGCAAGCGGAGGTTTGTAGGAATATTAATGAACTGAAAATGTTGTCATTAGTTAGGAAGGGGAGTGGGTGTGAGTGGCATCTTCCAGTGGTTCCCTGTAGTTTCTTTTTTCCATTTGTGATTAACTTAAGCAATATAAAACTTATAATTTACTAATGTCAGTAATGTTGGCTAATGAGCTGCTGGGATGAGATGGGGGTGGTCAGACATCGTCCCTCTGCCCCCAGCTGGCAGCAGCAGTGCCCCAGCGCCCTGGGGCCATACTGGGCTGGGTAACCAGGGTGGCTGCACACTGCAAGTTTGGATGCAGCCCCTCTCCTGGTGTCACTTGGTGCTGTGGCCCTGCACTCAGTACTGTGCTCCTCAGCTTTGGTTTTTTATAACAGGGATACTCAGCTGTGACTGTTTACATGAAATCCATTGTTTAATAGAAATTCAGCAGTTGTTGTCAATATTTATTCTCGTCCGCTGCTATTTAATCAACCCCTTATCATGTTTTCTGCTGCTTTCCCTCTGCAAGCAGGGACTCTGCCGCGGGCGTCGTGGCTGCCGGTCTCTGCATGGCCGTACCAGCTCCATGCCATGTTGTCCCTGGGCTGCTGTCAGACCTGAGCGCTCGCACCTCACGGCTGCAGGAGGGATTTACCTCAACTACTGCAGCTCTGTGCTTGGTTTGTAGGTTGGATTCTACCTTACTTACAAATTTCTTTAGTTATTTTGAGGCTAGTATTAAAAAGCTGGGGCCGGTGGCAGCCCATTCACCTCGGTGGCTGCTGGAAACAGGAGGTGGGACTGGCAGGGAGGTGGCGTTGGGCTGTTGCTCAACAGGACATTTAGGGACCATTTTCCATACCAGAGAAGTGTGCTTGGGCAGATCAAAGCATGGCGGCAATAATTGGGGAAACACATGAGGTCTGAAGGGCAGCTTGAACTGCTAATGAGGGGAGAGACATAAACTGCCTCATCCATCACTGCCAGCCTCTGCACCTGCAGTCCTCTGACACTCTGCACGTTGCTGGGCCACTCGCTGCACTTGATGGGGAAATGTGCTTTTGGGGAGGGAGGGGGTGTGGGGGTGAAGGGGGTGTGTGGACATTTGTCTCACCCGATTCTCCACGTGTTTGCTGTAGGCAGCTGCACAGGCACGATTGCTTGCAGGGTAGCCCGACCACGATGCTGCCAGGAATGCGGTTATCGTACAAGAGCCTGCTGGGTTTTGCCGTGCTGTGTTGTATTTTCATTTTATGCATTGAAACCGCATACAGAAACAGAAATGTGCAGGTGCTTTTCATCTTTTTCTCTTGGGCACAAAGCATTGATTATCCCTTCTTGGCATTTGCCCTTCTGCTGGTGCTCTGGAGCTGGTCAGTTTTCCTCCAGCGTGACAGTGCTGCGGAGGAACCGGCAAAGGAATGCGCTGCTTGAAGGGCTCCAAAACCAGCAAAATGCAACAACGTCCCTGCTTTTCCTCTCAGGGTGAAATCACTGCGGTGCAGGAGGTGCAGACGAGCAAGGCTGCGGGTGGATCCTGGTTTGAGATGCTGTATTGAACTTTGGGCTGGAGCCCAAGCCCTCCCATCCCTCTGCTGCCAGGAAAGTCACTGGTTTGAGTGGTGTGTGCTGAGGGCCAGCCCTGCCAGGGCCTGCACAGGGCAGAGGGGCACTGGTGACGGGGCTGACTGCCTGTTTTGGAACAGCGTATTTTAAAAAATAGAGACCATTTGTTTTTAAGGGCAGATCCTCAGGTTGGTTTGCATAAAGTATAAAATCAAACATTTCCATCCCAGGACAGATGAGCACGTTATTTCTCATTTAAAAGCCTGTGTGCCCACTGGCACAGAGCCCTGCTAATGGGTGTGATCTGCACCGCCGGTGGTGATCTGGTCCCCGGTGAAGGGCTGCCTCAGCAGTTGTGTGCTCGCATGGCTCGTGTGAGCAGCTAATGACGGAGCACACCTTGTTACTGTTTAAATATTTAAAACACGGCGCATTTGCCCAGCTCAGCCTCTGGAGGAACCTCAGGGATGCGTAAGGGTAAAGGATGCCCATACCATCTTGCATGCCTCTTGGGGACCAAAAAAAGAGTTCCCTGCACATCTGGAGTGTGTGGGTTTGGACAAAGGAAAACAGCCACAGCCTTTCCCCCTGGAAGAAAACTGAATTAGTATTCAGCTTTCACCTTAAGTGGAAAAAGTGTGTCTGCAGAGGGTGCGAGCACCAGCTCCTGTGCTCCCGTTGGTGCCCCCGTGCCACAGCTCCAGCCACTGAGGGGTCTTCATGGGGCTGGTGCCCTCACCTCCTTCTCACCTCCTCCCTCTGAAGATGTGCGTTTGCCACCAGCAGGCATTCTGGTTGCACATGAAAAATTTTTGGGAGTATCCAAGCCCCCGCCATCTCCTTGGCAGACTGTCGGAGCTGTGAGCCAGGGCCCGGCAGTGGTGGGGGGCTGCTGCAGGGCCTGTCTCTGTGGGCATGGGTGGGCAATTTGCTGGAGGTTCGTTAGCAAGCATCACTCTCTGCTGGTGGGTTTGGCGGTGAACCAGCAGCTGGTTACGGTGTCAGACCAGCTCTGGGGAGAGAGGTACCCGTGGTCCCACAGCAACAGGGGGCATGGTTGGCCATGCTCTGGGGCAGCAGAGGAGCTGAGGTGCAGCAACTCCTCCTCGGGTGTGAGTTGGGCTGGGTCTCAAAACAGGCCATACATCAGTGTTGTGTAGTGCCTCAGCGATCGTGGTCCTGCCTCTGGATCGCTCCCTGGCCTCGGAGTTGTAAGCATAGCTGTTGGCTCACCAGGACTGCAGTTTGTATGCTTCAAGTCAGTAAATTAGGTCCAGGAACTCTTCTTGTTTGATTTTAGGAAAGTTTTATCTGAATGTATGCTTGGCAGGCCAGCTACTATAATAAAGCTAGTGCAAACAGTTTAGTTTTGAAAAGCAAACCATAGCTTACATGTAGTTAAATGTTTCCCTGGAAAACACATGGGCATTGGTATAAATAGTTTTACCATTTACAGGCAATATTCATATTTTACGTAACAGCCATCTTCCTGCTTGGGTTTTAACGCGCCAAGCTCTCTGCCGTCGGAAGGAATTTGTACTCCCTAAAAGAGGGAGGTGTTTGCATGTTTGTTTTGGATCAAAAATACTTAATCTGTTACAGCTGTGCCGTTCTGCGTGGCTGCTGGTTTGCTACGTCTGGCTCACCCAGATGTGAGTGGGTCGGGTACCTGCGGCACGGGGGCACCAGCAGCACTGGTGCGGAGGCACCAGTGACAGGCAGAATCCCCTGGCCAAGAGGAGACGTCGGCAGAGCATCCTCAGCTGTGGCTGTTGCCATTCAGTATCGTGGCGCATTCGGAATACCCGAAAGTGATTGGTTTGATTATGTCAGTCATTAATAATTGTTAAAGAGTGATGGGGTGGTACATGTTCATGCAGTGCAGATGGGAAGTGCATCACTCGTAGGAGTGTCTGCTGGCCACAAGAAGCTGCTTCTGTTGTTTTTAGGAGATAGCCTGTTAAATATTAGAGGGTTATACATCTGATTTTGAAAAGCAGGGCATGGTAACTCTAATGGCGCAGAAACGCTTTGGTGAGTCCATCGTAACATTGCAGGTGGTTAAATGCCATGGTAGCTGCCGAAGCCCGTCAGCAGAGATTAAAGCCTGTTTCTGGTAGATGCTTTTATGTTTAAAAGCCGAGTTCTTTGTATCCTGTGGCATGGAGGCTGTCTCATTGATTTAACGGTAGCAACAATGACAGCAATGCTGCATGCCGGATAATACATCTAGCTGTAATTTCACAAAACCACCTGAGGAAACAGTGTTTGCTCAAAACCTGGAGCAACTCCACAGGGCTGGTGTTTCTTTTCACTACAGTTTTGTTTTGCAATAAGCAAGAGCAGAATTTGGGGCACAGTTTGTGTTTCCCTGTGACACTGGAGGGTTGTTTTTACCTGTTGCACACAAGGTGCCCCACGGACACCTCCATCGAGGAGGGGTCCAGCACCGGCTGCAGGCTGTGCGCCCTGGGGCAGAGGTGGCTCCTCCTGCCTGTCCTGCCTATCCATGGCCTGCCATCACAGGCACCCCGCTTTTCTCTCCTGCATCTCAAACCCCGTTGCTAAGCAGCAATTTTTAATTGGAGAATTAATTTGGCTCCAGGACATCCTGAGCAGCAATGTACGCTAAAAATCTCTTTTGAAAGGTTGTTGAAAGTCCTATACTTACACTGTGTTTATAGGCAACAGCCCCTTTTTAAAAAAATTTTGTTAGCTAAGGGGGATGAGGGGAGGCGGCTGCGGTCCCAGCGGGGCAGCACTGCAGGGCTGCAGGTGAGCGTCTCGGCTCTGGAGTGGCTGGCTAGTGGTCGGGGCGAGCAAGCCACCCTAGGATCCGTAGCCGGTGGTGTCCCCGACACAGTGTGCAGGGCTTCATGTTCCTCCTCAAGCCACGCCAGCGGGGCGTTCTGCCTTTCCCTGCAGCAACGGGGCCAGAGCTGGGACCTCAGGGGAGAGCAAGGGGTTTATTCCAAGGAGCCTGGGGGGGAGAGCCAGGGGTTTATTCCAGTAACGTCTGATCATGCAGTGAGCAGCACGTTGGTGCTCTCAGTTCTTCTCTGCCCCTGGACTTCTATGGTGATATTTTAATGGTACAGTGTTGGTGGATTGATGAAAAACAAGAAGCTTTCCCATTTGCTTTTGTGAGCAGTAGTTCTTGTATAAACACACGCAGAGTGGTGTAGCAAGTGCTCAGCAACTGGGGTTGTGCTACCGCAGTGGTATAAAAATAGCATAAATAAACAGACCCAGCAGGCTGGCGCAGCTTAGTTATAAGACTTTCCCAGACCAACTGCGTTTATGAAACTTGTCTGTACAGTTGTATTTACTTCAGATACGTGGAGGGTGATCAACGTTAACCTAACTCTAGCAGCATAAAGAAAAGCTCCGTGTGGAGTCAGGCAGCTTGCCCTGACTGAAGTAAGGGGTCAGTGCCGCACCAGGGCCGTGCAGAGTCAATGGCACGCACCGGCTTGCTGGGGCTGTTTGTTTTTTCTGGTTTTACACTACTGCAGAAGGATAACCTTAAACCACGATGGCAGGATTGCTGTGCTCTGTGCGCTCCCCGGTGTTTATCAAATGCCAGCAGTAACTGTGATCTTTATTTAGTCTCTGTCCATGCAAAATTCTTCTACTTTGGCTATGCCCAATCTGATTTTTGCTGATCCTCCCAAATCAAATGATCCCAAATGCACAGGACGCCCCTCTCCAAAACTGCAGGCATCCCAGCACTATCAGCCTGATTGCTGGTAACATACAAATGCAAACACAGTGTCACCTCTCTGCCACTCTCCCCTGTTACGTGGGTTTGGTTGCAACTGTGCAGTGCTGAGCGGTGTCCCCTGTGGCTTTGCACGCCCTGTCACAGTCCAGAACCTGTTCTCACAGCCCTGAACCTGTCCAGATGCTAGAGGGAATACTGACAAGTTATACGTTACGTTACTGCAAATAGCATCCCTGTGAAAATAACCAAACGCTGGGTGAGCCTTGCTTTGAGGAACCTCAGCCTGAAATTCAGGGGGTATTGGAGGTGGTGGATGTGGTGGGCTACCCAGGGCTCCTTCTGAGAGAGGAGGGTTCATGTTGGGTGTCGCACTGGGTGATGGCACCGAGGGTGCCAAGCCGCAGCAGGGTGATCTGTGTCCTCCCTGCCTCCCTGCACCCTGTGAGGACTCAGTGTGGAAAACCTCCCGTTGCCTGCTCGCAGAGTTTCTGAGGACAGGGTGTCTCGGCTTTGGCAATGCCCTGTGTGGGAGCTGCTCTGGGATCCTGCAGGGCCCTCGTGGAGGCACCATGGGGTCCTGATGGCTAGCACCCAGAGGAGTGATGACCTTGCGAGAGCAGTTTGCTAATTAGACCTTATTTATCGCAGCACCAGGCTGTGCTTTCCAAGAAAGTTTTAGGCTGGAGCCAAGTCGACCAGGGTGATGAGTTCGCTGTTCTTCCTTTGTGTGACAGATTAGACCGTGTTTCTACGGAGAGGTACTGGAAAGTAATTGGTTTCAATTCAAATTGGTTTAAAGTTGATGTTGGGTATTGAAGCCGTAGACGCTTGCAAGTTCTTAAAACAGTTTTGAAGGCCTAATAGCAACTACTCAGACTCAAACTACTCAGGGACCTGCTTTTCAGACCTTGGTGCAGATACTCGCACCAAGTGTGTGTGCGTTGACCAGAGCATGCATGAAATTGGGGCTTCACACACACCTTACCAGAGTGGAGGTAGAAGCCAGCATCAGCGTGCTGGAGATGCCAGAGCCACGGCTGCACGAGCTGGACCTGCCACCACCCTGAGTTCTTCTCTGCAGCTTGTGTGGTTAGATAAGAGCAACTTGGGTGCCGTTGATTTGTAAACCCAGCCAGTGTCAGCAGTGAGGTTGCTGCTGTGATGTCCGCTGCTCCAGTGAGTGAGGGGAGGGCTCACCTCTGGCCTTTGAAAAAGCATTTGCAGGGCATGGAGGATTTTGTCCAAAGCTGTGGGCTGCGCCACGGCCATGGGTGAGCATCGAGGCTGTCACAGCACCGTGCCTTGTGCCACGGGTCTGCCGGTGGGTCACGCGTTTCTGCTGGGCAGCAGCGCAGTTGGACAGAGGGCTCTGCAACATGCTAAGCTCAAATTATCTTCTTGTTAATTAGTTATTGACTTCTGCTGATATTTCCATTAAATGTTCCCTCAAGGAAAAACTTAAAATTGTTAGTACCCATATTACCTAAGCCGTAACTGCAGTAGATAAAGGAGCTTGTAATTTCAGAAGTGAATCCCAAGAAAACTTTTTCATTATTAAACATGCAGTCAGGGTATTTTCTGGAAGGAAATTATTTTCAGAGAGCAGGAATTGCCGTTGTATTTCTAACATGTAATGTGGGATCTGAAAAACAGGACGTGCTGTGCTTCACAGAAGAATACTGTTGTAGAGAAGAACATGGTAGTGACTTCACAGAAATGGACTCACTTCTTGCTCATCTATGTGAAAGTCTTACCTAGCTGTAATGTCAAAATCCAACATGTTTGCCAGATGACCCAAGTCTTGTAGAAATACTTACACTGTATTTTCAGAATGCAAAATTTTTAGGGTGATTTTTCCAAGGATTGACTATGGTTTCCTTCTTGTCTTCATTTTGCCTGTTTTCCACAATTCTGCAAATATCCATATGAAATACATCCCAAACCAAATTGCATAGCTGGGAGGTGCTTCTGGCAGTCTATGGGAAGGCGCCTGAGGGACGGTACTGTCTCCCTGCTCCCATGGAGGCAATGGGAGGAAGAACTCCCGACCTGACTCCTGGTCACCAAACCTTAATTAACCCCATGCTGCACCTCGTTGAGATGTTATAAGGAGACTGAACACCACTGGGGTCAGGCACACACATCCAGGCTGCGGCTGTGGCATCCTGATCCTGTGACTGGAGTGGACTGTTCTTCTTCACAGCATTTTTGAGCAATGAAAGTGAAATGTACAGAACAGGAAATAAATTCGTATATTACAAACTAAGACAAAAATGGAGAGCCAGCATGAGTTTTAAAAGATTTACTTCTGTAACAAGAGCAGAAGCAAATGTGTACTTTTCCCCATATTTCAAATGAGACTTAAAAGTCTGTCTTTGTATAGTAGCTGCTGTCAGCTAAAAAGAGTACCCTTCTTCTGGTATTTTACCAATCATTTAAACAGAAATCTGCACATCTAAGATGCGTCTCCCCCAATAAGTAATGATTTTCCTGTAAGAGAATTTGCAAAATAAAATAAGAAAACCACATTTCACTGTGGTTGGGAAGGAGTAACATAAGTAACATAGCGGAAAGGTTTGCCCCCTTCACTCCGTCTCTTCCACGTCATGGTGGTTTCCCAAATATAAAGGCAGGTGCTGTTGTCTGGCACTCGGAGAAGGCAAGGAGGCAGCGCTACTCATTTCTACCTGTCTAGGGAAATAAATAGAAAACTCAAAAGAAAACAGGCATTTTCTGTCAACAGATGAATAAACAAAGTAAATATTTTCCTGTGGACACTTTTTTATTAATTCCTGTTTCCAACTAAAAACTCCTCAGCACAGTAATCTGACTAGCAGTTTTTACAAAAATGCAGTAATCTTCAGGAAAATCTCTAGATTGCAGGGTTTGGTGTGCAGGTCATAACAAAAATTTAAGATTGGCAATAACCAATTTCTTAAGGTGTGTTTTGGGGTCTATTTTTTATTTCTTAGGAAGCTGTGCAAGGGTGAAAAAGCAGTGTTCTATGGCTTCTGTGTGGTATGCTGGCATCCCTGGCCATTTGGGATCGCTCACCCCTGTGGCTGGCTCCTCATGCAGCATGGCAGCTCCCGCTCTCTGCAGTTGCTATCTTGCAGCTGCTCCTGGTTTGGCTTCTTTCACTTACCTGGCTGCTGTGGTTTTGGCCGGGATGCAAACCCAGCTTCCCTGGACCAGTGCCAGGTGCCAATGCCATCTGGCAGCGCTGGCACAGCCAGTGGTGTGTTCTGAGTGCTTGTGAAGCCAGCGGCAAGTCTGCCAGCGCCCTCTGAGCCTGGACCTGGCTGTTCCCGGCAGGGAGTGAGTGGCAGATGGGGACCTCCAGGCATTTTTGGGTGGAGGTGCAGTGTGTCCCCCCATCTGGAGCCTCTGCACTGGGGCACAGGAGCTGCACCAGCTCAGCATCACACACAGGCGTGAGAAGGGCTCTTGGAGAAGCTGCTAGGAGGAGGAATGGTACAGAAGGTAATACGCAGGTAGATCAGCTTGCAAACAAATGTCTTTTCTTGGCACTGCCCTTGCTGCCCTCACTGTTTCATGGCGTTTGCATAGTGTTTAGATTAGGCAGGTATTCAGAGGTGGGCCTGATCCAGCGGACAGAGCCCCTGGGGCAATGCTGGGCCCGCAGCCCCCCTTCCCCATCCCTCCTGCATCCTCAAATGGTGCTGAGGAGGCAGCCAGGTCCCCCCATGGCTCCCCACAGCTCAGCATGTGCTTGCCATGTGCTCGGGTCAGTGACCTGTAAGTCTTTAACACGGGCACGGGAAGTGCTGGAGAGCGAGGCAGGAGGCGTTACCAGCAAAGAACGGCACCCTCGTCCCAGGCCGTGACAGGGCAGCTAATGCCAGACCCAGGCCTAGCACTGGCGGGGGTGCGGGGGGACCTCCTGGAGCCCCGCGCAGGTCCCTGGCAGGCGACTGCCACCCTCCCCTCCCTGTTCCCGTCACCTGCTTTTGCCAAGGCTAGACAGATTAAAATCCTGCAGACATGACGCTGCCCTAATTTAATGACAGTCGGGCTGGCTGTGTTCAGTTCAGCCTGGGCTCTCTGCCTGAACGCTGTTGATACGATAGCTGGAGAAAAACATCATGTGAGAGCGGCCCGCGCGTCCTC
>NW_009258951.1:2282449-2282684 GCF_000687185.1 Egretta garzetta
GGCTGACGGGCCGAGCTCGCCCTCTTCTTCCTCGCTCTGCAGGGCGTATTTGTGAGCAGGGTGTGCACAAAGGCTCATCACGGCGCGCGGGGCCGCGTTTGCGCGGTGACGCTGCTGTCGGGAGAGTGGTAGCTGATGGGTGCTGGTCGGTGACAGTGGGCAGGATTGCTGAGCAGGGACACGCGTGGGGAGGGCGCTGGCCACACGGGCTGCCCGGGCCTGGCCTCCCCTGTGC
>NW_009258951.1:2282752-2292565 GCF_000687185.1 Egretta garzetta
CGGGGAGCTGCCGCTCCGGCTGTCGGCTGTGGTGTGAGCAAGAGCCGGGCTTCTTCCTGCAGGAGTCCGGAGTGCAGAAGTAAACATGGGATCTTGGCAACAGGTTTCTGTCCAAATATCCCATCACTCTGTGAGTGTTCCCCCCACTCCCCATCATGCTGTGCACCTCAAGTTTCCCTGCTGGTCTGCCCATGGGGGAGGCCCTGTCCCGTCTGTCTCGAAGCACCAGAGGTCTGTGGGCGGCCTCTGCTGCAGAGCATGCCTGAGGAGCCTCAGGAGCATTTTTAATAACTTTTAGTCCACCAGGATTCTGGTAAAACCGTACTGGCATGCTGGTACAGCATTTCAGGACACTGTGAGTGTGCTCAACTTCAGCTTCTCTGAATTTACTTGCTTATAGTATCATTTTTTCATGATTTTTTTTTATGAAACAGCAAAGGGTTCAGAAAAGGTTCAGAGATGAAAATCTGCCTTAAACTTTGTTGACTGAAGTTAACAGAATCTAGTGAAAGGGTAATTAAGAAACTACTTGCTCGCAGTATAAAGGAGATGAATGCAGTCTGTGTTCTTGATCGAGATTTTTGACAGTGGTTTTCAGCCTGCGATTTCTGACTTCTGGGCACCCTGTGGACCATTTTTGAAGGTCTATGGAATATAAGTAAGGCAAGAAAGCCATTTCCCAAACAGAGAAGTCTGCATTTCTTTTGGAAAATTTGCTAGGATCTGAAAATTCAAAAAGGTTGAAAGTTAAATGCTGCACTAGACTCCAAAGCAACATACAAACAAGAAAAATGTAAACTTTTTGATAGTAGCTAACGATAACTAAGTATCAGCACAGTTTACCTGGGGATGTGGTATGTTCTTGTAGTCTTTAGCTCAGAGTAAACTGTCTTCCTTAAAGATCAGCTGCTAAGCAAAGAGAAATGATGGCCTTGATGGGGAAACAGCAGAGCCTAAGGACATTGCGTTAGATCACTGGAATGGTTTCTTCCAGCCATAAAGTGTTTGAGTCTATGAAGTACCTGAAGCGGTTATGATCCAGTCTTTGGATCCAGTCTGGAGAGGTGTGGAGCGGCCTAAACCCCATCTCTGGAATAAGGACATTGAGTTCAATCTGCATTTCAGAATCAGGTTTGTTAATTGCTGCTCTCTGATTCCAGCAACACATGTTGTAGGTTCATGTTACTCATTTAGCAGTAATTAAGTCTGATTTTTACACTGTGCTAACGTAAGATATCATCTTCCAGGCAGCTAGTAAATGTGTAATTTTGCTGTGTTACTTAGTGGTAGCAACAATTAACATGGGTTTTAGTATCAAGAGAAAAATTGACATAAAGCAAACTATTCCAAAGTGCTTGCATTTTACCTACCATTTCATATAATTGTGAAATGCTTTTGGGGGGCGGTGCTGAAATGAGGTTGGTTTATTTGTGCAAAACAGCTTAAATACTGAACTGTGTTCCCAGTAAAGAATTAAAGGAGAGATCTGAGGGTCATTTTGTCTGAGAGCATCCCCCCAGGCTGAAAGCATGCTTTTCCCCAAGCATATGGATGAGCCGAGTGGGAGATGTCCCATGCATCGTTTCGGCTGGTCCACTCCTGCGCAGGTCTGGCCGCTGCTCCGTGCTGTTGGGTGCTGGCTTTGGTCCCCACAGACGTGGATGGGTGCAACCCTGCCAGCCGCTGCCCACTGCTCTCACCATGCGGTGCTGGAGGTGTCCCGGGGAGCTCCCACCAGTGGATCAGCAACCAGCAGATGCATATATGCACACACGTATAAAATTCACGCTCCGTCAACACTGATTCCTGTTGTCACCATCCATTTGTCTTTTCTAATTATGAATCGTTAATGTTTGTTACTGAAGTAGCCTAATCCTTATTTGCAGTAGGAAGCTCCATTCCCCTGTAAAAATATTTTCTCAGGCTGCACATGTTTTTCCCCCCCTCCATCTTATCTGGAGTATAGACGTTGTGCTTTTAGCTTTTCTGCATTATCTGGCCCCTGTCTTGATTGCTTTCCAACATTTGGAGCTGTGTTACTAGGGAGATTTTCTTGCAAGTGACTTCAGTGGTCCTTTCCATGCATCAGCTCTGCTGAGGACAGACCATAGCGCCCCTCAGTCCAACGAGCAAACGCCTGCAGGAGCCCTGTCACAGGGCTGCATAAGGGGAAGGCGAAGGCCCCATGCCAAAGGGCCTGGGGGACCCCTCTTACTCTTGCCAAAACCGAGCAGACTGAGGCCTGCAGC
Source organism: Egretta garzetta (assembly GCF_000687185.1). NCBI lineage: Eukaryota > Metazoa > Chordata > Aves > Pelecaniformes > Ardeidae > Egretta > Egretta garzetta. The sequence goes on from NW_009258951.1 coordinate 2,285,002, forward strand.
CCCGGGGCCAGCATGGCGGCAGGGAGCACGGTCACGGCCGAGTGCCGGGGCTGCCTGCGCTGGGCTTTCTGTTCATCTGCGCCTTCCCGCTGTGCCTGGCAGCAGTCGCTCAGCTCTTCTGTGTTGTCTCTGGAGCAGACAGGATCATGTAATGGAAAATACATTTCATTCAAGGAAATATGCTTAGGGATTATGAACGGGTGCTCTGAAAGATGAACGAACTTTGCTGTTCATTACAGTAGTGGTCTTCATATACATAGGGCTTTCCATCATCTTGGTGGGTAGCCTAAAGATATCCACAAAACTTTACGTATTTTTCTGTGTATCAGCTGTATCTTCCTATGCAAGGATCACTCAGATGTCAGTTGAATAACTATGAAAATGAGTTTTAAGAACTTTGGACTGCCAGCAGGAGAGACTGATTGGGAGGAGGCAGCAGCAAACCGTTTATCCCAGCCTTAAGGGGAGACAAAAATCATCATACAAATTAGATTTCTGGCAGATCTTGTAACAAGAATACATTTTAGCTTTCTGAGCAAAATTGCAGTATAAGGTCAAACAGTATTGAATTAATTTGTTTCCTGATAAAAATGGTTTCTTGCTTAAATTAAGGCTCTTTTGCTTTGTCATTGTTCCTGTTTGGATTTATTTCAAAGATGAATGAGTACAGGAAAAAAAAAAAGTAATTTAAGGAATCTGGTTTTTTCCAGACAAGGATTCAGTTCTCCTTTTTAGTTGTTTTGGGGGTTTTTTTATTGTTACCATCCCTTCAGTGAAATATGGGCTCCTGTGTTATAATTTTAAAGAATGATTAGTGTGTAGAGCTTCTGTATTAAATTTGCATTTTCTGAAGTCTCATGGCATGTGAGATCACAGCTCACACACCATGAGAAGAGGGGATTCTCTTCCCCAGGAGAAGGGATTTCTCTTCCCCGGCCTCCCTCTGCTGCACACGGTGGCTGAGCGGCTGTGCAGGCAGTGCCCTTCGCTCAGGCTGAGCCTTCTGTTTTAGAGGTTTTTACAGTGGAGCCGTAGCTGGGGGGTCTTGGGGCTGGTTTTCAGAAGTTACGTTCATGCCCATTTCCCCATCAAGCACCCAGTGCTGCCGAGCACCAGCCGCCCCGCTCCCAGCTGGGGCCTGCAGGTGGGGGCACCCAGAGCAAGAGACTGCGTTAAGAGAGTTCACCAAGCAGGGTTGTCATATGTGCAAAGCTCGCTTACGTGGTAACAAGGAGGGACAGTGGGGTTTGGATATATATTGTACATAGAATTATTTTTTATTATTTCTTGATGTGAATAGTTGTCTCATTGATGAATGTTCTTTCATCCAAATAAAATTAGTGCATGAAATTTGTTGTTTACCACATCTGAATTTAATGAAAAATGTAGAAACAAGTCAATTCAGATTTTCTTGTTTGGTTTACACAGTTGCAACAAAAACGCATCATATGTAAAAGGTTTTCTTCAAAGATGCTGTATTCCAGGTCTAGTGAAAGCCCAGAGCTGTTGCTGTTTTCCTGGTGATAAATGCTGCTTTGACCACACGTCTCGCTGTGTGCTCAGGGCCTCTTGTGCCCCTGCACAGCAGAAAGAGCAGCAAGCCTTTAACATTTTCAGAGTAGCACGTGAGCTTTTGCAGGCTCACTGCTGCAGCCAGGCTGCATTTCTGTTGCTGGGTTTCTGGCTCTGCAGCCGCCTGGTTCCTGGAGGCAGCTCTGTGGGCAGCAGGGAGCTGTTGAGTCCCCATGGGCATAGCTTCACTGAGCAAAAACATATGCCCATAGAGGATGGGCATGCTGTACTTTCAAAACAACTGATGTTTGCTCGCCTTCAGCAATTTTTAAAAAGAAGCAGTGTTTCTTAGAGTTGTACTGCAGAAATACATTGTTTAGAAAAAGCAAAGCAAGCAGCTGATGCTAGAATTGTCAAGTTGCTCTGGTCAGTATGTGATAGCCTAGAGAAGTAGCTGGGGGCTTTCCTCCTAGGTCCATAGGGTGTTGTTTTAGCCAATGACATAAGGAACAAAGATATGCCTGTAGCTTCTAAGCCAATTGTGTCAATTCTCTTCTTCAGGGTCGATGTTCAAGGGAAAACTGCAAATATCTTCACCCACCACCACACTTAAAAACGCAGCTGGAGATAAATGGACGCAATAACCTGATTCAGCAGAAGAATATGGCCATGCTGGCCCAGCAGATGCAGCTTGCCAATGCCATGATGCCTGGTGCCCCGTTGCAGCCTGTGGTATGTACACTTTTTGGCTTCAATCAATGAGTGCAATGAGTCGTAGTTCAAGTAAGTTAGCAGGTGTGCTTACGTGCCTGTAGAATCCCACAAACGTCAGTAACTGGTAGAGAAATCCAATACAATGAAATGCTGGTCTGTATGTCTTTGTTCTGCTTAATTCTCCCTTGCCTGAAATAATATCGTTAATCTAATTAATTTAATTAATTAAATCATTTTTTGCAACTTATTTCTTAAAATTAAGAAAGTGAGTGATCTGCATGGGATTTTCATAAAGAGACATTTCCTTTGCAATTTCATGTGCTCTAGGAAATTCCTGGGCTTGAGAAGATTCCCGTTGGATGTTTTCCATTCACTCAGGGGAACCTTATCAGGAAATTACTTGCTGGAATTGGACTTTGGTTTTTACAGCACGTTGTCAGGCAGAGCAGAAAGCTTGCCCTGAGTGATGTAGGGTGCACGTCAGTCTGACCTGCACAATCCACAGCTCAGGCTTGGCAGGAAGAAGGAGTACAGATAATCATGATTTCTACAAAAAGCCAAGGGGTGGGGGAAGGAGAATCTATCAGAAATCTCTCGTCTGGTCACAGTAAAATGTGAGCATATATTACATCATATCTGTTTCTCTTATACCTGAGTAAGCGTGCGCAGTGCAGTGTTCCACAAAGTCAAACACTGTAGCTGAGTTTCTTGCTCTGCAGTAACCTGTCGTTTCAGCAAATGTAAAGATGATTGGCATCAACCTGTGATGCACATATGTGTTTGGGAGCTGAACACCCTGTGCCAGATCCCTCTCTAATGCAATCCAGAGAGGTCATTTGAGCTAACCTATGGATAAATTTGGCCCAGAACCCTTTTGATACAAACTTCTAGATCAGACATTAGAAGGTACTGATTAATGTATGAGCAAGACTGGCGCTGATTAATATATGAGCAAGGCTGGTATATTCTACATAAAAAGGCAAACAACGCTCCCCTGGCTGAAGCTCTCTCTTTCAATGGGTAATATGTCAGCAAAGGAAAAAATAAGTTGAAATATATATATAAAATAAATATATCTGCATTAGCACTTCTCTGATAGTTCTTTTATTCCTTTCTTGCTGGCAAAGGTAGAATTTAGGGAGTTTAATTTACCTCTAGATACTTTCTGTTAGGAAACCTATATTCACTCTGTTAGATGAGTTCTTCAACTTTTATTTCAAAAACCATAGCAACAAATAATAGTCCTCAAAATATAGCTCAGTCCTTAGGAAAAATCATCTCAAGTGGAAAGGACTCTCATACTTGTGCCAGATGTTTATTTGGCCCCATGTTTTGTGGGTCTACAGAATACCAGTAAATATTTTGTAGCTTATTTGATTCACTTAATGTAACTGTTATTCTCCCTCAGAGCTTTATGCCTCGGCTAGTTCAAGAAAAAGTGTATGTGGGGGAGAAAAGCAGAAATCGTTGTGGTAGGATCGTCACAGTAAATTGACTTTAGTACCTCTCAGCACAGCGTGAGAAGAGACCACGTTTTGTTTTCTCTCTTTTGATTGGCTTTTCTTTAAATAAAATTGTCTGTATCACCTAGGCAAGGAGAAGAGCTGAGGCAGCATCAGCGCGCAGACACCAAATGCTGTGGCACCGCAGTGCTGCAGGGGATGCCCCGACACCGCGCCGTGCAGCCTGCTCCTTACTCCCATCTTGTAGGAGAAATGGGCCTGCCTCTGGGCTGGTGTCTGCTGCTGGTGGCTTTCAGATCAGAAACAAAATTAAGTGTCTGTACAGCTGGGCAGCTCAAAAGCTGTATGTTACGTGCTTTAACTCCAGAACAATCTCAAAATGATTTTTCAATTTCAACAGCTCAAAACAGCCATGTGCAAATGCCACAATTTTATTTTTATTTCCTGATTTGAGTACAGTGATACAGCTTTAGTGCCAGCAAGTTCATATTTGGGACTACGAGAAAGCTTAAGCCAAGATGCAGCCAACAGTAAGAACCATTGCCTAAAATATTCTTCTCTGTTAACCTGTTTGTTTCATGAATTGTAACCAAATACGGCTCTCTTGGGTTTATGCAAAGCAGTGCGTAGGCACACACCACCACCATTTGGGTAAACATGAAAAAAAATATTAATGCAGTCCTTTGGATTAACATTCTTTTTTAATACAGAGGGGCAAGTGTGAGGATAACATTTAAATGAAATTTAAATTCTCCTTTATGCTACACTCACACTGTTCCTAACAAGCAAAATTTAAGCCAGTTTATTCTGAAGTGCAGCACAAACCTTCTACCTGAGCCTGGGTAATTTCTGTATAGTTTGCTTGAATTCAAACATTACAGACTGTGTATTTTCAGAATTCAGTCTCATTCAATATGAGAATTCATAGGAAGTCCCATTGGCTGTCCCAGCAATAGTGTTTCCAAATGGATGTCATCCTACTCATTTGGCCTTAAAATGACTTTACTTTTTAGCACAGTTGAAATGGATGTTATTTCAGGGTGTTCTAGCAAGTGATTTATATCATCTCATCGTAACGATGCCTCAGTCAGTTTGTTTTGTTTTACAAAAATCAATACCCTATGCTTTAATAAAAGTAAGTGAGCTAACTTAATGAGAGACTCTAATTTGGTAAGCAAAGCAGGAGGATCCTTTCACTCATATTTCTGTTTGATAAATGTTTTAACTATCTTAGTTGCAAGTAATGTCTGTGGATTTTTCCCGTCTTTCCTTTTTAGTTCACTCTTTTATCTGTCTTTAGCTGGCACTTGAGGGAGGGGGTTTCAGAGCGTGGGTGGGTATTGCGTGTCTTGCTGAGATCCTGAGGAAGAGCTTTGCCTGCTCAGGTCAGTTCTGCTCTCCTTGCTTGTAAACCAGGTTAGGGGGAGTTGGGCTCAGCTAGACTATGGCTTTGGTACGAGAGCATCAGTTGGTACTAGCACATCAGTGGGCGATGCTGTGCCGCTTCACAACAGCAGTGCAGACCCTGGATTTGCCTTTTCCAGTGTGGAAGAGTGTGAAAAATGCTAAACAGAAGCAGAAAGATGCAGTTTTGAGACCAGAAGAACGGAGATGGACCGCGAAGGTCGCTGGAGACTCTGGGGCTGTCCCTCGCCTCCAGGGGTGCGTGGGGCACGGGGAGCCCCAAGGCTGTTTGCTCTGTACAGGCCCGAACTGCTGTTAGTCAGGCATGCGTTTCTGCAGAGCGCCGGTGCTCCAGAGGCAATCAGCTGCACGCTGCAGATGTGAATCTGCAGCAGAGCAAGGTCCCAGGCCTTCCTGAGGGTGTGTTTGGAATTCACAAGTAGCTGTAGGTTGTCGGTGTTTATCTCAGCGTTATGTGGTACACTCTTGTGCTTTCCTTGGCGTGGCACGTGCTTGGTAGATGACTGTTAAAGATGCATTAAACGAGTCCAGCTCCTTCCCTGCAGGCAGCTGGTCCTGCGGGCCCAGCGAGCTGGGGCGCTGGAAAAAAGCCCGTCTGTCTGTCCAGTGAGGAGCCGTGGCTCTGCTGCGCTGCAGAGGCCAATTTCCAAAGGTGCCCCTGTGTCTCCTTCCCAATCGATAGACCCCGTTGGCAGGCAGTGCCTTTGAAAGGTAGAGCCTTGGAGACCAGACCTGCTGGTGAGGTTCGTGTTGGTTGTGCACAGGCATTTTTAGAGCAGAATTATTCAGTAGATGGGACAACGTGGATTATGGGTCATCTGGCAGCACAGAGCTGCATCCAAGGCTTCTTCACCTCTGCACTCTCTGCAGATCTACAGGAACTGCTTTTTCCTTTCTTTTTAGCTGGTTTGCATGATGCACATCATAGTAGGGCCCTAACCACAAGGCCAGTGAGTAGTTTTATGGTTTGGTCATGGTGATAGAGAAATACTACCTCTGCTTCCAGAGATGGGGAAGTGAAAGCTCACTGGAAAACAAGCAAGCAGTAAGCAACAGAGACGAGCCCAGTGGCTTGGACTGATCTGGAGCACCTCCTGTCACTCCTCTCCTGCATGGTGTTGGGGTCCCAGTTCTGACCAGTTTGCAGGTACAGGCTGACCTTCAGCTAATGCTCGTGGATGGCAGGGACAGGCTTGGGGTGACCCTCATGGCAGAGGGAACAGTGTCCTGGCATCCTGCTCCTCCCTGTCCTGCAGCCACCCAAGCCTTGGGTCAGTGCTGGGGCGGCTGGGGACAGTCCCTGGGGAGATTCAGTCTGTGCCATGTGTCCTCCGGGGCCACTGCATTGCCAGAAATTTTTCCTGGGTGCAGGAGTGTTCAGGTGGCTTTGTGCCCTGGCAGACTCCTCTGCTACCGAGAAGTGGTTGTGTGCTGCCCAAATTTCGCCACTTCATGGTCTCTTTCTGCCAGAAACGAGGCTCCGAGTCTGGGCTGATATGACTGTAGGATAGGTTTTTTATCTCCTATGTACAGCACACTGTAAAATACCTGTGAGCTTCAGAATAATATGAAGTGGCTCTGATAATATACACTATTGTTTTGCAGTGGTCTAAAGGCCACAGGATATTTATATTAGTACAAAATGATCTCAGTAGAAGATAAATGGGATAGTCTTTTTATTTACTGTACAGCGAGTATATTGGGCTGAAATCAAACATTGATATCTCTTAAATTACACACTAACAGACTGATTCGTAGTTTTATTTTCAGCATTTATTATTACATAGCTGATAACACAGTTATGAAAAGTGCAGTTATTTAATAGTGCATTTAACAGTAGTATTTTACTTCCTGTAAAATTTGCCTGTTTGCTTTTCTTTCACATGGATGAAGAACCAGAGAAGTTAAAGAAATTATTCCCATTTCCACAACGTACAGTCTTTTTTCTTCAGTAATCTCTGTGTGTGTTTTTGTCCAGTGTTTCAAATGGACTTGTTCCCTGCTTCCAAACAGTTCAGTCATTTCCTCAGCAATACAAAAACATGTGGTGTTATATGCTGTCTGGCTTAAACAGATATGAAACAGAGAAAAAGAGTTGCGTTAACTCTGTAGTTGTTTTTCCCTCTAAAAATTAGTTTGGAAGAAAAATCTAAATGCCTTGAGTAACTACTTTATTTAGATACTAAAGATAAACACTCCAGACTAAATTTTATTTGGCAATTACAGTGGTAGCACAGTGCCTTTGCGTTCAGTGGGGCAGAAATGTTATTTAATCTTTACTGAGCATCACAGCTCTGCATTTGGTCTTACAGCATTATTTGGTCTTCTACATCCAATTATCTTTGCAACATGTGATAACCTACAAGGGCATCTGACTCTTTCTTTTTGAAAAACAAGCAAGCAAACAAACAAGAACCCCCAGTATTTGTATGCTCGCGCGCTCTCTCTCT
>NW_009258951.1:2292611-2300621 GCF_000687185.1 Egretta garzetta
TTCTTTCTGAGTATCTGCGTGGACAGCCTGTTTAATTTTGTAAAAATAAATTATTATGGTCGTCTGGTCTTGTTCCTGTATTAAACCTCTGCAATTTTTGAACCAGTGCTGGCTGTCATCAGTGTCAGAAATGTATTTATCTGTGTCTGAAGTTGAGCGTGGTTTGATGGTGCGTTGGGGCTCTGTCTCGCACAGATGCCTTTTTCCCTGAGAGCGGATGTTTGTACACGTTTTGGACATGTCCCTGTGAGAGCCTCAGACGTTCTGCTGCGGCCATGAGGAGCGCTCGTTCATGATGGCATTGCTCAAGTGCAGATCAAGTGAGAGTTTGCTCCGAGAGCTGCCACGTGTTGTAAGCGTGCAAGGGAAGCTTGAGCGGGAGAACCAGCAAAGGCTGGCAGGGGATGCCTGTCCTCATGGTCTCGCTCATGTGCGATGTTTGCACAGGCGTTCTTCATGTTCCACAAATGTGACAAATGCTTCTTTCCCATTAGTAACAGAAACTCACCGCTATTGCACTCAAATTATTATGCTGACCGCATGGGAAGTATAAATATCTAAAGTGTCTTTCTTCTTCTTTTCTCTGATTGCAGCCGATGTTTTCCGTTGCACCGAGCTTAGCCACCAACGCATCAGCTGCCTTCAACCCCTATCTGGGGCCCGTCTCCCCAGGCCTGGTCCCAGCGGAGATCCTGCCCACTGCCCCGATGCTGGTGACAGGGAACCCTGGTGTCCCGGTTCCTGCTGCTGCCGCTGCTGCTGCCCAAAAGCTAATGAGGACAGACAGGCTGGAGGTAGGAGCCGATAAGTGTAACTTTCTCTCAGAAATTGTATCATTTATTATGTCTCCTAGGTATAAAATGTTTTTCTTGTGAAAGAAAACAATGCAGGTGTCACTGCAGTTGATAATGTCACATCTTGGTCACGGGTAAGGACAGGGAGTGACTGAGTAAGTTAATGGTTGCAGCTCTGCTTTTGACTCTCTGTTGCAGAAAGAAATGGAAATGTTGAGCCCTTTTAGGAATAACTGGCAGCAGCAACAGTGCCTCCAAACTGCGTTAATGTGTGCCTAGAAGGTGTTAACATGGGGGGTGCACAGCCACTGGTACTGAGCACCAGGGACAGGTGTAAGGGCAGAGCTTCAGCTACTTGGGTAAAAGATGGCTTTCAGCCTCCCTCTTACTTTCACTCTGGACAGATGGTGCCTGCACTCCCACACCAGCCTCCCGCACCGGCTTATCATCCTTGCTACAACCCTGACAAGTGCCGGTGCTCTCTAGCTGGTACTCTCCCTTGCCCTGAATCTTTCTTATCTGAAAGGCCTGACAGTGTTTTCGGCACCTTATCGGCGCTGCAGCAGCGTGGGCGGTGAGCCAGCGACGTGCCGCCTGCTGCTGCGCGCCTGCGAGCACAGCCTGCGTGCAGGAGTGCAGGTGCTCGGCAGCCCCGATCAGGTCTAGTGGTTAAAAGGCAGCGATGGGAGAGGCTGGGCAGGCAGGGTGATCCGCTGTCACCCCGTTTGTCTGTCGGACACGGCTGTGTGTTAGGGCACACACCACCTAGGAGATGTCGGCTCTCCCCGTAGCACGGCCGGTGGTGCGCTCCCTCTCCTGCACTGCGCCGCAGCCGGCAGTGGGGAGAGCTGAGCTGTGCCGTGACCGTCCCTGCAGCCTCAGCCCTCCTGCTCTGCCCTCAGCCTCCACCCCAGTGGCCAACGCTCAGCACTAGCATTCTGTAGCGCTAGTGCAGTGGCAGGTCTCACAGATCCTGGAACTGTGACATCTCCTCTGCCTGGGGAATGTGGGGGGTGGATGGCTTGTTCTGCTCTTGGATGTGATCCCTGAACTCAGGGAGCACGATGGGAAGGAGCGAGAAGGATCTCTGTTTTAAAATGCAGCCAATTGTAATTGTAATTCTTCTCTTTCTGCCCATGCATCTGCATTAACAAGGATTAATTCTCCTTACAAGAAAAATTAATTCCTTTTTCTTAGTTTTATCTCTGACTGACAAGCTGCCGCTCAGGAGGCTGCGAGCTGGGAGGAATTATGCAGGGTCATCTGGCAGCGAGCGTTTCCCGCTGCCACTGTCACTATTCTCAGAGCTCACGTCACCACAGGTTCCCCTTCTGTGGATCACATCATTTCCCTTTTTAGAGATGTTTTCTCCGAGGAAAGCGTTCCCCAAAGCATGATCAGGTTACAGGAGAGGCAGCCGCACCGAGCTGAGAGCTGGTGCATGGGTGGCTGTTTGGAATCACCAAGGGATGTTTTTCCTTTGAGGACTCTGTTTCACAGTGGATACCTGCCAGAGGTGGATTAAAACCAAAATGCAATTAAATAAATTAATAAATAAATCATGATTTGGAAATGAGTACAGAGAGGAGGATCTCGATTGTGGGGAGCCCTTTGGGTCGCAGCACCGAGGTTGGCTGCTGGTTTTGATTGCGCTTCCACCTGCGTAGAGGCCACAGCGCTGGTCGGTGGTGTTGGGGACATGTGGGCTCAAAAGCTTTCTGTTCATAAGCAAGAGCAGGATGTACCCGAAGTCCCCAAGCACCAGCTCTGCCCATAGCCAGGGAAGCACGTATGTCGGTGGGAGCCCAAAGGGGGTTCCACAGGGGCACCTCTTCATGTAGAGCCTCTGGGGCAGAGCTTGTGCTGGCAGGCAGACTGTGACCAAAGCGCATGGGGAGCTAATGAAATCTGGGACTTCAGCGTTCAGGATTTGATCCTCCGGATGCTTGTGTTCTCTTCATATAGCTATTTAGAGAAGTGATACGCTGCTGAGCCAAACTCCTCTGCATGAGAGGGAGTTGTGAGAGTGTTACTCTCACAAAACACAAAGGGGCACAGTCTGCAATAAAAAAAACATTTTTATCAATTAGGAAAAGCCAGCAAAACCATCTGAAATCAGTAACATTTTAAAAAAAGGCTGAGTGGTTTTGTTTTGAACTTGTACAGAAAGGAAGAAGATGGCCAAGTTAGAAACCCCTGAAAATAAGTGCTGAGACTTGGAGGAGTGCCGCTTTTGTCACCTTTCCTGGTGAAATGGCACTGTCCAGGGATTCTTTGCTGTAATTGCATTTAACTCAGTAGGCTCCGCTCTTGGGAGATGTCCTTGTCCTTGCAGGGAGGACTGTCCCAGCCCAGCCTTCCTAACAGGGCCCTTCCCTTTGCTCTGCTCTAGCCATTGCTAGAGCACTGCTACCCTTTAAGCTGTTTAAGTTTTGCTTTTTATGTTGACTGGGATCAAGAGCACATCCAGGTTGACCCACCGGCTCTGCATTTCCACACCACGCTGCTGTACTACAAAATTAGTATCTGTTGCAGGGAGGGGGTGTCTTTTCCTCCTCCTTTTTTCCCTTCAGCAAACACAGTTTAAGTAGTGGAATATGTAGGTGAGAAGATAATTTGCCAATGCTTTCCATTGTATTGGTCATTTAATCTGGAGTATCCAAATTTAGTATACAAATAGCAAATAAGCACATCATTTTTATGAACAGCAAAACATTTTAATGTACTTCATAGATTACAGGAATGCAGAGCTGATTTGAAAGATTTTGCACGGTCTGATTGTTGCCTCTCAGAGAATCTGGCATGTATCTACCTGCTCTTTAAGTGAGCTTATTGCTGTCGGTATTGTCATTTGTTATGCCATGATTAGAGAGCTTTATAAGGCTTAGCTCGCTCTCCCTTGGAATGAACTGTCCTTGAGAAAAATAACCGCTATGATGTTAGCATCTAATCTTGGAATATGATTTGTTCTGCTTAGAATTTTAAATACTTATTTCAAGAATGATGTACTGTGGCATTAATTAAGTTAGCACACGTGTTCTCAGACTGTTCCCCAACTAAAAGCCCTAAGTACATATACCTGGGATTTTAAGGAGAGCAGGCAGACAACACAAACCTGTCAGGCAGTGTGCCTAGTCTCCTGAATTAATATGAATATTCCTAAGATAAGGTTGGAGACTGTTACTAGCAGTAGGATTGATTTCATACATATTTGGACCGTGCCGCCTGTAGAGATAGCATGCAGATGTTTGTGTGTCCAGTGCATTCAGCCACTCCCGTAAGGAATCTGGATCTCAGGGTGGAAATTTCATGGGTTGAGGCTTTTCCTACAGCTTTCCTCACACTCCTCCCCTGCCAGAAATATCTTGAACAAAAGTGTGGCTCTTCTAGTGAACTAGAAGAGAAGTGAGAAGGATGGGGAAGTGAGAGAGAAAGGAATTGCCTAACCATTTTATTTAAAATGCCTGTGTTTCCATTGGAATGCCATCGTTTTCTATTAGAAGTGTTCAAGCATCAAGAATGACCACAACCACACTGCTGTTTCCTGCTTGCTTCATATATACCATTTTTTTGCCAGAAGGAAGCAGCTTAGAAGTTCTTGGAGATTTTCAGATCTTGGGTAATCAGGAAATCTGACCTAGCGGTGCCATTCATTTAAACATTCAGAATGTCCTGGGTAACGATATGCCCATTTGGATAAATTCTCTTCAGTGCAGAGGAGGAGACAGGAGGTGTGACTTACTCATGTAAGGGCAGGGATCTCAGCTCTGCGTCCATGGTCCTCCAGCCAAACCTGTGCCTGCTTTTGGGTGAGCAGAGTGGGACCTCTGCCGTAGCAGAGGTGACATGGCGGTTGTCTCCCCACCAGGGTGGGCAACTTGAATCCCAGCAGGGCAATCAAAATAAACTCAAAGTCAGAACAAGTTAAGTGAATTACAACAAATCAGTAATATTGCAGCACTAGCTCAGCATTTTTGGAGACAGGCTGGAGATGTACAGCAGGTGCCCCTTTGTTTATGTTTCTTAACATACTGGGTTGGAAATTATGATACTAATTACAGGGCTGTTAATAAGTAGCTAAATAAAAGCTCTCCAGATCTGAAAGACCAGAAAACATATCATGCTTCTGTGCCTCTCTTTACTCAAGCAGAAAAATGATATATTACTGTGTGCCTGTGGCAAAAAAATAACACCATTTTCAATGTGTGCTTTTAAATAAACAAGAATTGGAAACATTCTTGAGTACCATCACAGCGGTTGAAAAGCCATTGCTAGTCACACCAATTAAAAGGACTGGCAGTATTATGGTTTGTATCTGACTGCTGTAAATCATCGTTCAGAGATCTGTTAAAGAGCACCGAGAGCGAGCCATTCACATATAAGTGTGTATATATATAAAAAAGGGGAGGGGGGGAGGGAGAGAGGGAGCAAGGGAGGGAAAGCACCCACAGATAAGCTAATTTTGTTATAGTTAAAAACCAAAGAATGACCAGAAAACTGAAACAGTTAGGCAGATAATCTCTGGCATGTCCAGAGCAAATTTTCACAGAGCCTTATCTCAGCTACTGTATGACAGTAGCAAGAGACCAAGGAGTCTTGTGTAAGCAGGGATGGTGCTAGCATGCAACAGATAGCAGAAACAGACTTGTATTTTTTGATGGATTAAACAGATGCCATCTCCTTCCCCAGTCACTCTCTGTGTCATGCTGGCTGGCACAGTGGCCCATGTCACTGCATGGGGGCTAGACTAGGGAACAGATCTGGCTGCAGAATTACCTGGAAGGCAAGTGGTTATTTTCCAGCTGAGGAATTTGCCCAATCTGTTTAATGTGTGCTGCAGAAACAGTTCTGCAAGCACCGAGCCGCCAGCAGTAGGGCCACGGGGATGAATGAGAGCAGTGGAGGTGCCTGGACTGGCTCATTTGGCTCTGCTGCAAATAGACATCCAGAGTCTTTGTCACCACATGGAAAAAGGCTATAAATAGGGTCATGCTGGAATGACCCTGGAGAAAGGGATGTTTCGTGCGAGAGGGCTCACAAATGGCATTGCTCTTGTCCTTCAGGGATGTCATTTCATAAGTCTTAGATGATGGGCAGCTAGTAGTTGAAGCAGCACAGGGGTTAAAAAGCAGCTAGAGCACTAGCATGGACGGAAACCAAATAACAACCAAATTTGGCTTGTTGCAGGGACGAGAGCCAAGGTCCTTGAGGAAATACTGATGATCCAAGCTCATGGGCACCCACCTTTAAAAGGAAATTCCATCTACTAAAATGGGTTTATTTTTATACAAACTTGGTTGCTTTTGTCCCTTTCTGTTTCCTATAGCCTTTGGAAGACTAAAATGACAAACGCATTTTTGTTTGCAGTTTGTGAAGAGCTGACCATGAAAAGAACACACGTCATTTTTTTAAATACAGGGTTTGCAAGGTGTGTGAAGAGGGAGCCAATGCTTGTCGCACTGGTGGTGAAGTTAGTGTCTGCACCGAAAAGGTGGGCGGCGCGGGCGCCCCCGGCCGTCCCAGCAGCGGGGATGCTGCAGGGGGATGCCCTCCAGCCAAGCATGTTTCTTCTTGCGGTTTCTGATTTCCTTCAGCTTGCTTTAGCTGCTGTCACATGGCAGCGGTGTGACAGCGGGACTGGTGACCGCTCTGGCTGCAGCCTCTGCTCTTTCCCAACGCAGCCCACCTTCCGCTGATCTGCAGGGCGATCGAGGCAGCCACCGCCACTGTGGGTTTTGGATTGCCCTCTCGTGGCAGATGCCTGGATTGTGGGGGACGGTGCGGCACTGCATGCCCCGACGGGTGCAGCTCACTCCCCGGCATGGGCGTGAAGCACCCGTCCGGTGGGCAGCCATGCAGTCATCCTCCCGGCACCTGCGGCCGGTCACCTTAATTTAACGCATCGAGCGTTGCTAACTTGGGCACAGCCAGATCACAGTGGAGCGTGACTGCGTCCAAGCACCGTAGTGCTTGGGGTGAGCTCTCAGAGCTAGCCACAGCAAGTTGCTTCAGAAAAAAAAAAAGCCTTGCGGGTAGCTAAGCAGGAGCCAAAACAAAACATGCCGTGTGCTTGGCTTTTGATCCTGGTGGGTTTTGATGCTCTTGGACATCAGAAGTGGCTTTACAGAAGCCCGGTCCCTGCTGCCAGGCAGCTGAGCCCACCGTCCCACCACCGCTCTGCTCCTCCTGGGGCTGGGCACCCATCCTCATGGCGCTCTCGCAGACGTTCAGAAATCCTGACTCCGCTCTGAGCTGTGCCCGTGACACCCATCACCCAAATTAAGTGATTTTCTTTTCCCATGTTGCAGGTATGTCGAGAGTACCAGCGTGGCAACTGCAACAGGGGAGAGAACGACTGTCGTTTCGCTCACCCCGCTGACAGCGCAATGATCGACACCAACGACAACACAGTCACTGTCTGCATGGATTACATCAAAGGGAGATGCTCACGGGAAAAGTGCAAATATTTTCACCCTCCTGCACATCTGCAAGCCAAGATCAAGGCTGCCCAGTACCAGGTTAACCAAGCTGCAGCTTAAGCGACTGCAGCTGCCATGGTGAGTTTGGAAAACACCTCTGGAATAGAAGTATGTTGACAAGAGAAAATAATCGATGTGTTAGCTGTTCTTGCTGGAGGGGGGTGCGTGTGCGTGTGCTCGGGGATCCCAGCCACTACACGGTGCGATGAGCTTTCTCAGCATGTGGTGCCAGATCTGCTCTTAAGTAGTTTCAGACTGTTAAGGTGTTTCACTAATTTTGCCTGCTGATGTACAGAGTATCTATATGTACATATATGTGTGCATACATGTGTGCGCGTGTGTACGTGTGTGTGCATATATGTATATATAGTTTATTGTATGTTTGTGTGTGGGTAGATGTGTATCTATCTAGTCGCACAGATAGATAAACCTGTATTTCAGTTACTGTAAGTCTGTGTTTGTAGAGACTTAGTTCAAAGTCGATCTCACTGTTAATGCTGTTCCGTAGCCCCTCTCCCCGGCCCCCACCTGAGGGCTGTCGGCAGCTCTCACAGGGCACTTAGAGCAAACCTCGTAGCTGTAGCAGCCAGATCTGGAACTACTCAGGGACTGGTTTCCTAGCGAGGAGAGGATAGCACCCCAAGGAGGGCTGTGGTGCCATATTGTCCTGTCCATGCTGAGCCCCACGGGGGTGTGGGAAGAGGAGCGCAGCGGGCGCGCTGGGGCACGGCGGGGAG
>NW_009258951.1:2301131-2322150 GCF_000687185.1 Egretta garzetta
GCCCCGGGGGTGCCGGCATGCGGCGCGCGCTCTGCATGCCCGGGCAGGCGCTGGGGCCCAGGGAGTGGGTTGGCGCCAGCAGCCCTGCCATCCGCTCCGGACGGTGACTATTAACATCGCTTCTACGTGTTGATCCTCATGGAGCTAGCAGTGCTGCTTCCCCCTACCCCAATAGCCTCGCTCCTGATTGAAACCCTGAAGCTTTACCGTAGCGTAACATTTACGCCGGTTCCTATAACGTACGGCTCCAACACGTTACCTGTGCCGCTGTAATGGTAGGCTAAAGTAGTGCTCCCTTGTAAATCTTTTACCTCGCCTTTTATTTGGTAGTTAAGTCTGCTATGCTGCTTGCTTGCTCATGGATAAACATGGTGCTGCCTTGTATTTTTGCCTTCTACTGATTTTTCTTTTTTCCTTTCTCTCTTTCCTTTTCTTCTCCCTCCCTTATACCCATCCACCATTCAGGGACTTCCTCAAGCTGTACTTCCCCCATTACCAAAGAGGCCTGCGCTTGAAAAAACCAATGGTGCCACTGCAGTCTTTAACACTGGTATTTTCCAATACCAGCAAGCTCTTGCCAACATGCAGTTACAGCAGCATACAGCCTTTCTCCCACCAGGTAAGTGCTTCTCATTTGCCTTTTTCTGGGGAGGGAGAAGGGGGAAATTCTGGAAAAAAGATGCTAGGAAATAACCATTTGTTCCTGCCAGCAAATGCATAGAGGTATTTGCACGGCGGCCGCTAGTGCCAGGTGCAGGCAGCCTCTCTGCAGGCTGAGACACTGCCGTGCCTGGTGAGACGCGGGCAGAGGAGGTGCTGACTGCAGGAAGGCTGGCTTCTCTCTGCTTCTCTCGGAAGCTGGGTGGGTGTTTTCCAGTCTAATATAAAAATCAGTGTCATGCTCTGTCATCCCAAATCAGAATTTGAAATCTACTCTCTCGTTCCTCTTTTCCTTGATTAACTTCTCTTCATTACACATCTCTTAAGCTGTTGTATTTGTTTCTGTTTGCTGTAAGACCCCTTTGCCTTCATGTGCTTAACAACAGTTGTTCTGAGTCACACACTTGAAGGTTTTGATTTTAATTATGGTGCAGTGATTGTAAAAGGCACAGGCAGGCAGTCTTGCAGATAGGCTAATCATGAACCTACACAAGAAATCAAGGTTCAGGCTTCTACCACTAAAGCCTCGGGGCCGATTTGATCTAAGCAGAACCTAGGTGCATTTGCTTTTATTCAAGAGCGATCAAATCTATACTCGTCCTAGTGTAATTGCTGAGGAATTGATGCCTGTACTATTTACATAAGCAGAAATCCCTCTGAAATAAATGGGACTTCAAGTTGGAATATATGTTTTGGTTCTGCAAACAGCACTTCATGAAAAATTATATATCTAGTATGTCATGCGAATTTACACCTATATTAACACAGCTGAGTTAGTGTTTTTACATGTGAACCCACATTAAAACAGCACTATCATTCTAGGAGGTAAGTGATGAAACGCAGAGGACATTTGGTAAATCTGTACTCAAAATACTGGAGTCTGTGAGGACAGCCCTTCGTAATGCTGACTAGCTGAGGGGAAGGGAGAAAAGAAAATACAACCATTCAATCTTTACCAAAAAAATTTAAGGATTTTATCCCAGTTTTGGTGGGTATGTCCCCAGGTATAATGCCCTTAACCATTCTTTCTTGATGGTACAATCTGGCATACAACCAACATACGTAATTTACATAACACAAAGATCAGTTGCTGCTGTAGTACATTGTAATAACTTACCTAGGTCCCAAAAATGCATCGCAACCACTGAAATATATTAGTAAAAGCTGGTTGCAAAGCTTGTTGGGATCAATAGAAAGACTCTGGTTGAGTAAGCTTTAGGTCAGGTCTCTAGCCCACATCCTAAAATTCAAATAAAAATGCTTGTGCAATCATGGTCATTCCTGTAGATATTAAACAATTTCACAGATTTGTTTTGGCAAAGCATAACTGATGTAGTTAGTAAACCATGCAATTTTCCAGATTCCATTAAATCAGCAAGGGGCTGGATTATTTCTGGAAGTACTTGAGCTTCTTTGAATCATGCGCTTTGTACTTAGAAGCTGGGGTTAAGGTTTGTGTGTGTCAGACCTCACTTGCACTACATCATTGACTGGGATCTTTCACGTTGGCACTTACAACCTACCTCAGCTCTTCCTCTAGCAAATCTATACTGAAACCTACAGGAGTTTGTGCAGTGGTTCTTGATGCTTCATTTGATCTATCTTGACCACTGAAGTTCAGTATATGTTAAACAAGAGGAGTAAAGGATTTTTTAGCATGAGCTACTGTAAGTTATATTTTTATATTTTTCAAATAGCAGCAGTTTGAGCTTTCTAATAATCCAGTCCTTTTCCAAAAGTTAGAAAATTTTACTCACCACCTTGCCCTTCTTAGTTTTCCCCCCTTTAAATTAACTAGTGTCAGCCCTGTTTGTGCATAGTCATCTGGAAATAGAGTTTCTTCGTTAGTCCCTAGGAACCGACAGGACTGCAGGAGTGCACTGGTAGGACACAGCATGCATGCCCTCAGCTCCACTGCCATGGAGCAGAGGCAGGTTAATTCAGCGGGGTCTGAACTAAAGAGACATTTTTCAGGTTCGGACGCCCAAAGTGTAATTACTCACATGTGTTCTTAGTTGCTTCAGCGGCAATTTATGAAAATGAAGGAGGTCTGGAGGGCAGGACACTTGCAGAACCTACATGGTACAGGTGTGTACCCCTATAGAGGATCCTGACAGGACCCTCCTCTCTGTGGGGCACTTCACTCCTGATGCTTCACCCTTGAGAGTTTTCCACTCATGTTCCAGACAAACCCAGAAACCTTTTCTAAATTGTAAGGCTTAATTCTGGTTGCCTGTATGCAAGGGTATATGAAAGCAAATGAAGGCTTGTCCATGCCAGAGGATGGACACTGGTGCTCCAGCACACCATAAATGATTATATTCTCCTAAATACTCATCTCACCACTCTCAAACAGAGCTCCCTCTTTCTTTGCACGGCTCCCCATTGAGGTCTCCCAGAAACCTTGGCTGCTGGAAGCTGTCCCCAGACTGAGAGAAGAGTCTAAAAGATGTTGCAAGAAAGAACTGGGAACACTTGTGGTGTTGGCTAGTTGAAATAAGTGGAGTTAGTCTGCCGAATGAGGAGGCTCTGCACGACTTAATAGGTGTTCACAGCTTGTTTTGGTACTTCAGTCCTGGCTGCCAAATCTTGAAGCCTTGGCAGACACGTGGGCAAACATTTCGCTGGGGGGCTGTGAACTTGCAGAGCACCGGTTACTTGGCGTTCACTACTTCTGCACGTGCTCTTTGTCCTGCAGGAACTGTGAGCTGGCTGGGGTTATGTTTGTACATGCAGATAGAGAGCTCCTGTGTGCAACCAAGTGAAATTCATGCCCTGGTGCTTGTTACCATCCTGTGCCTCAGCTCAGTGTCGCCTCAGTTGTGCTGATACAGCTGTTCCTGGCCTGTGCGTGTAAACTGGGTGACCATACAGTCCTTGAGAAGGGTAATCCTCCAAAAGAAACGAGTCAGGTTTACAGGATACTCCCAGGAGCTGTTGTCCTGATGCACCTGCAAGGGGCAGAATTGCAGCAGGCCGGCTGAACCACGTAGCCAGCAGTGGCGAGGCTTCAGCCACCTCTGCCGTTAAGTTAACGCATTGCATATTTATTTAGTTACTGCAGCTTCGGCTCCAGAGAACTTAACTTGCTCATCATTGGGACTCAGTCAGTGCACAGATGCTTTCCTAAAGCGATGTCAGTGTAAGCACCTTCCTCCACGGGGCTTCTGGGTCTGTGTAAAAACACTGCTCTCCTCCAGAATATTTGGGAGGGAAAGATCAGGCACAACTGTTCACCTCGACAGGAGTGCTTATGCTGTCTGTGATGATATTTTTAATTAGGGTTTAGTAGACTGGACAGAATAAATAGACTGAGGGGAATAATATGAGGGGAAAAAAGAGAAAAAAATGCTTAAAACACCAGTAAACCTAGAATACTTATAAAAATAGCTTTATTCCACTGCAGAACTAATCTGGTTGTGAAGTTATGATCAGTTAACTGAGCACATCCTTGAATTAAAATTCTGCCTTGTGCTGAAAAGCTAGGGAACAATTGAAACTGCGCATTTATTATTCATGCATTCTCATTAGTCAGTCAAAGCTTCGGAAGTCAAGATGGATATTAGGGTCATAGCAAAAATGATTTTTATTACTGGTAAGAGGGTCATACAGCATTATGTCTTCATATTTGCAAGTTATTGCACCCTAGCTAGTATTTTCATTTCTGCCTTATGTTCATTTGCTTCGATTCCCTTTCCAAACTGTGTGCGCTGGTTATAATGTTAATGATGATAACTCAGACTAAAATTTTGAGCTGAAAAACTTTACAAAGAAATTTCAGACTCATTATGAAAATCTAACTCGTCTTTAACATGTAGACCTAATTATGCATGGAATGACATAATATTCCAGATCTAATGAAGTATGTACAACCTTACAAATAGGGCACTTCTGCAGAGAGACAGAACTCAAAAGTTCTTCTGTGTAACCTCATTAACACCATAGAGGTGTCACAAGAGGGACCAAGAAAGCAGTTTTACTTATTGTTTTTACTTTATAGCCAAATTTTGCTCCATTTTTTTTAATCTTGCAAGTGGTCCCATTGACTTCTCCCGTGATCCATGCATGGGCAAGTCAGAAAACCTACCTTTCTTTGTGAATATTTTCGGTCTCTTCCGTGACACAGAAATAGAAGAGTAATTAGGAAACATGATTATGCCCTTTTCTTTGTAGCCTTGCAGATACCGTGATGACAGAGAATAACCTTGTCCCCAGCAGTAATTATACTGACAGCCTTTTTCCCTGCTTAGTTAAATGCTCTTGAGACTGTGCAAGCCACTACAATGCTTGGCACCAGCTAAAACAATTTCCTGTCCCCCTTGTTATGGTCACGTAATATCAAGGAAGCAGCATTGCCATGGCTCTCGCTGGCAGTCTTCTAGACTATGTTTTTATTTCCACTCCAATCTCAGTTCCCAGATTTCAGTTTATTTCAATTTCTGCTGTGTCAGGCATAATTAGCAGTGTTAATAAGTATTATTTGTTACAGAAGAAAGTAAATCGTTTGTTAAAAATGGATACTCTGAAATATCGGTGTATCTTTATCATTTGGGAAGCAAAAATGGAAGATTCTGAGTTCAGTCTGGTGGAAGGCATTTTACTATGTAAAGTAAACAGAGTTACCAGCTTAGTGATAGTTAAAAAATGACACCATAATGTTCCTAAAACCACCATACTGCTGTTGGCTCTCTAGTTGCAGGGCAGAATTCAGCAGGTGCTGGCACTTCAGTTATTTTTGTGTAGCCTAAAGAGAGTTACAGGTTGCGAGCCCAGATGCCAGCAGCTTAAAATACATCCAATAACGTAGTAAAAAATGCTGAACCTATTCCTAGGTGCTGCCATGAGCTGCATGGGAGACTTTAGCTATTCAGTCACTCCTCTGACCTGCATATTAAGTAAACGGACCAGAGGACAGTCAGGATCGCTTCCATTTCACCGGCAGCTCACAGGGGTCATACAGATACAACAAAAGTACTGCACGCCAAATTCCCCTGAGTTTTGCCTATACGTTACCTAAATATTGGAGCAGTCAGACTGCAGCTAATGAACAGTATAGATCAAGTCATTGCTCTGCGAGGAGTCATTGCTCCAGCCCATCCGAGAGGGGCCCCAGCTGAGAAAAGGCTGCCCTAGCAGGAGGAGAGAGCCTCGCTTGCCTCCTCTGGCCGTCTGTCTTCCCTGGGCAGAGCAAGCCTTGCGCCCCGCTTCCCCAGCAGCAGCAGGGAGAGGGCACAATGGTGCTGGTCCCCCGCTCCCGCTACTCCCTGTGTCCCGCTGTGCTAGCAGGGGTGGATCTCAGGTACCTGTAGGCAGGTGCAACTTCAAAGTGCTGTAATCTGAGGAAACTGGGGTAAAGACTATTACAAAGCTTATGTCAAAAGGCAAAAAGATGTAAGACTAAAAGAGTTTTAAAATAAAGCTAAAGAAATTTTTCCTAGCCATGCTAATATCCCATGGTGCTACAAAGGCACGATATACCAGCACACAGTTCAACCAGCTCTTTCCCCTTCACTGAAGACTAGTTCTAATGGATCACTGTGCTATTGTATGGTTTGATTGTGCTGACAGTTACATGCCACTGTTCCCATAATAACAATTTTTCTTCTTTGTTCAAATGAAATTTTCTAATTACACGTGTGATGGGTTGTTTTAATTCTTTTCCCTTTCCAAATCCACCTTCCTGTTGCAATGCATGATGGGCAGGCTCAATATTGTGCATGACACCCGCTACAAGTGTTGGTAGGTGCCAGCTTTGTTTCTTGATTATCTTAAACCTGTGGTGCAGCTCACGGACCCTCAAAATCCACTGCTAGATTTTAACTTACAGCTCTTGTGCCAATCCATCTCCCTTAGCCTCCTGCACTAACACCTGTCAATTAAATGCAGTTGTTTTATTTAATTGACATGGACACATAGACGTTGTTAATTTTGTATAGCAGTTGTTTGAATTGCACATTGTTCCTTGGTGGATTTTGATTGGACTATGAGTTCCAGTGTTTAGAAACTATCTTGTGTTAAATAAAGACTGTATCATACTATAGCCACGTAGACGTATACTGTCCTTCAACAAGATTAATTTTTGTTTGCAGTAAATATTTGGGTTGAATTCTTAAAAGACAAAAATTTGTAAATATAAAGGCGTTTAAAAAGTCTTCTGTTGATTTTTGTATTGAAATGGTTAAGCTTGTTTGTGTCGATTTTCTTGATTTGATGGTAACAAGCATTTTCCCCTTTTTTTCTCTTTCATTTCCCTCCCCTCTTTCTCCCTGGAATGTTGTCCTGCTTTGCACTGTGATTGCATGTCACGCGCTGGCAATGATGTCTCGGGCTTTTTGCTGTGATAAATACCATGCTCAATTATCCTACCACATGTCGCTCTGGTTCCCATACTGCTACACTCTTCTGTATGTTTGCTTATATGATTTTCCTTCCGAAAGTTCCCATGGTGCACGGTGCTACGCCAGCCACTGTGTCTGCAGCAACAACATCTGCCACAAGTGTTCCCTTCGCTGCAACAGCCACAGCCAACCAGGTTTGCTAATTTACAGCTTTGTTCCTTACAGACAACTTGAAATCGGTGCTTTTAATGAGCATGGGGGTTTTGATTTTACCTCTTGTTGGCCTACACATTCTCTCTAAGACCTGCAGCATAGCTTAATAAGCCTTTATCCATGCTCAAAAGGTGCTGCAGTTCCATTTCTGATGCTAAAAATAATTGATAATAGAGTTTCTGACTCAGTCTTAACATTTATGGGCCGTGCTGCTTATTTCTGCTCTCAGAGATGTAAAGAGAAAGGGATAATACATGGAACCCATTATTTATTTCTATTTCTGTGAAGCCGACAGTTCCTTTTAGTGCAGAACTCCAGTGAAAGCCAGTAAAACCTTTGTGCAGAGAGGTTGCAGGATCAGAATTTTAACAGTCTGAATTGAGGAGTCTGAACGTGTTCTGACTCTCCTCTTCCAGGAGCAAAACAAAAACGTTTGAGCATGGGCCACACAGAAACTTCTTTTAAACCTTTTTTTCAGCTTGTGGTTCTGCTGGAAAAGGCCGATTACTCGTTGCGGTAGACAGACGTCAGTTAAGAAAATGTCCATTAGTGTCTGGTTTTATTTCTAAATAGCTACCCCGATTGCTGCCGTGTTTGGATGTATTTCAGGAATGAAAGAATAGTGCTGTACTAAATAAGTGATTAAAAGTCCTCCCTGAAAAGGTAGAAACTATGCTCCAGAGAGGATTACCAGGGCCCAGAGAAGCTGCACCTGAGAACAGAACACAGCCTGTTGGTTTTATCTAGCTGGGTTGTCAAAAATGCAGATTTCTGTAGTACACCTTTCAGCTGAAAGTGCAACGGCAAAAACTTTTAAAAGGCCCTTTTCTTTCTCTTACAAAAACAAATGATTTTTTGAGATTTACTAGGAAGTTAGACTTGCCTTATGAAACCATCAGGTCTGGTCTAATATGCAGGTATTACTCTTGACTCAGTGGGAATGACACACTTGCCTTTTCTAAAAGGGAACTAAACATTTGCTTTGGCGTTTTGCAGGTGTGGTTCTGCACGTGGAACTAATTCTGAGGATAAATGTCAGTTTCTAAGGCAGGCTCACCTTACATGCTCGGCTCCCAAATTCATTAGAGCTAACTCCTTCAACAATTTCAAAATCCCGTCGTAAAGTTGTCAGGTTTGCAGCTGCAGTTGGACATTAAGCAGCAATACCCGTGCCCTGCTGCACCTGCACCTCTGTGCTTGGGGCGGATGGCGCCGGCCCTGCGGAGCCAGGAGCCCCCAGCCTCGCTGCAGCACATTGGGCGCTGCGCTGCCATTGAGGGTACCACGTGCTGCAGGCTCTCGCAGGATTAAATCCAGAGTCTTTGGCTTTGAGCCTTTCCACCTTTGCCTGTTGAGCACTACCATTTTGTACTGCGCCCAGCTGTACGTTCTTTGTTAACCTGTCTGCTTACTGACCTCTCAAAAATATTATTCCAAAAATTATCCTGTTGCAGTGACATATAGGCATGCACATCCTGAGTCTCAAAAGGGAACTGGATATTTTACAATTCCAAAAAATACTCAGGTTAGTCTGCTTAGCAAGTAGCACTTCGTGCTCTCGAGTAGTGTTTGCTGAGTGACCATGTCACTCACGGATTTAAACCACCGTAAGAATTACTTTGTGTTTTGAAAAGCTAGTTTATAGGTATGACTACCTCTGCATACGTGTCACTTAAGCAAGCAACCACTTGTATGCCCAAAGTTTCCTAATATTGTAATTTATTGCACCATACCATTAATTTAAGTGTCTCTGTATCCTCCATAAGTCCAGAGAGTTGTGAGAACAAGCCAAGCCACAGAAAAACACCATTATTTTTTAAAATCATCTCTGTCTAAATAACCATGCACTTTCCCAAATAGATTACAGGGAAACTTTCTGTTGTAGAATCTGATCATTTCATGCATATCCTCCCTGGAGCCTCATAACATACTTAGTAAAGTACTGCAGCCAAACCTCGATATATACATATATAACGAATATATGTATATACTATGTGAGCAATGCTGAAATTATTTAATGCCACACGATGCAATGTGCATGCATGCCAAAAGTCTTAAGATCTGGCCCTTCATCTTCATTGACTGGTGTTGAAGGTCCTTGGTATGTTCCGACAGCACTATCCCTGATGCTTCTACACAGTTGGGTGCAACAGCCTGTCCTGCAGCAGTAGAAAAAAATGGTATGAGAAGCTTCATTATGCTTGAAGCACATTTCTGTACAAGTTGGCAATGTTGTAGAGTTGTGTGGAGTTGCTAGGGGAGGAGAGGGCACAAGGGGTGGAAAAACCGACACCAAGACCTGTAATGATTTAGTTAAGAGGAAACCTCCCTGTTCCCTTTCTTGTGCAGATTAACAGGTCAGCCTTCCTATCCACTAGGAAAAAAAGTCTTTTCAAGTGCAGCAGCCATTTGGGATGCTACAAATCGATTTTGTGTCATACGCTCCAGCATGTTTCCCTGTACACGGGCGCATCTATTTGCCCCCTCCAGCCGGACTTCTGGTCCTGTCTGTAGTGCAGGGCTGCTCATGGTTCCTCCAACACCTGCATGCTTTAGCGTTGTCCCTTCTCAAGGGCCTGACCTGCGAGGCCCGTTTGGGCTCGCTCTCATAGACTTCAGCCTGTCCCCTGCACACAGAGGGTGGGACCCAAGGATGGGATGTAGAATATGAGTTTATTTGTACTGCTGGTAATCTACTCTGATTTTAATTATTTTATTTTTTTTTTAAATGGGAAGCTGAGTTGATGGGGCACTTCAAGAGAGCCCTGTGGTGAATTCTGTTTACGCAAATGAACATTTTGAGAATTGTTTCACTGCTCTGGGGAGTCTCAGCTTTTCAGCTGATCCACTGTGATGCCCGCAGCGGCCGTAGGAAGAGCAGGCAGCTCTTCTCAACAGGGGATTTTCACCAGCCGTGAAAATCAAGCTCGGGACATCTTAGGTTTGGCATTCAAAAACCAAGACAGTGAAAGCAGTGAACACTTCACAAAATCAGACTGAACAAGGCCACTGTAGAATTTATCATTTTAAATGATACACCGAAAGCACAGAATTTTGTGTAGGCCAACAAAAAGGGCTATCTATTTTCAATTACTGCACTGCATGACTTTTGTAGATTTTAACTTCTCTTATTTCCTAAACAACCAATAATATTTATATTTGTCAAGTAGTACTTAACATGACATTTTCCAGTTTTAAGTTGCTACTGTAGCACTTCAGTTGACTTTAACTTACAGTTACAATATAAAATCCACCAACTCACAGCTGATCCTCACTTTTCCAAACTTATGTTCTATAGCAAAATGCTGTGTTTCTGGGTTGGCTCATTGCACATGTTATTCATTGTTTACATTTTTTACCTATAGATACCCATAATATCTGCCGAACATCTGACTAGCCACAAGTATGTTACACAGATGTAGACATTTTGTCATCAAACAGTAAGTTCCCAATGCCTTGTTGCTCTATTTTCAATTACTGCACTGCATGACTTTTGTAGATTTTAACTTCTCTTATTTCCTAAACAACCAATAATATTTATATTTGTCAAGTAGTACTTAACATGACATTTTCCAGTTTTAAGTTGCTACTGTAGCACTTCAGTTGACTTTAACTTACAGTTACAATATAAAATCCACCAACTCACAGCTGATCCTCACTTTTCCAAACTTATGTTCTATAGCAAAATGCTGTGTTTCTGGGTTGGCTCATTGCACATGTTATTCATTGTTTACATTTTTTACCTATAGATACCCATAATATCTGCCGAACATCTGACTAGCCACAAGTATGTTACACAGATGTAGACATTTTGTCATCAAACAGTAAGTTCCCAATGCCTTGTTGCTTGCAGTTTTCTTACCTATATATGTGCATAATTTGTCTTTTTCAGGGACAGAATGTTTTTTATTTTCTTTCTAAGAAAACTAATAAAAATACGGGGGGAGAGGCTCTGAATTCCACTGACATGCCATTCTGCTCTGAGTGGAGATCCCGTAGTTAGCAGGGACCACCTCAGCTAGTGTGTCAGACCAGATGTTGGTATTAGTTTGTACATATAGAAGGAACATATTATACACGTGGATAAACTTCTGAATGGCAAAATCAGAGAGTCTAAAACTACAGTTTTATGTTTTGTTTATAAAGGATGATGGCTCTAGCACTGATGTGAGTCAGGTCTAAGGGGGGGGGGGGGGGGGGGGGGCTGGTGGGGGGCGGGGAGGGGGGTTGGGGGGGGGGGGGGGGGGGGGGGTGTGCGGTTATGTTAAGCTGTCTTTAGAAAGAATTAAACCTCCAAATTTGGAAAGCCAGCATCTCTGAAAATACAGATCTAGTCGTCTGCCTAGCTGAAGCCTGATTTCTCTTCAACACAACTTGTCAGGTTACGACGGGTGATAGGGCAAGGAGAGGTCCCACGGTGCAGGCGCAGTTCATACCTGCATTCTGTTGGTGTGAACGGCGATTGCAGTGTGTGTCAGTTTTTCATACTGTAACCTTTCATCCCACAAAGTCTGAAATTTAGGTTTCTGTGCCTAAGCTTGAGACATTTTTTCCCCTGTATCTTTGTATGAGTATGCTGTAGTTTCCAGTCTGTCACTAAATTGCCTGTTGTCATTAAGGCCACCCGCAGCACGTCACCTCCCCTAGGACAGCTTGTCATTTGTACTACCTTTCTCTCCCTTGCACTCCATTTCTGTTCTGTTTTTTGTTGAATGGTTCAGGCGTAATGGAATTATCACTTAGGGTGAGGATTAACTGATTTGCCACAGTGGGTTTATAATAATAGTTATTCCTTTCCGCTTAGCATAAACATTTGTACGTTGCTTAAGTGACTCAGGTGGGTTGTCTCTGGTCTGCAGCCTAAGCTTGCTTCCCTCCACAGTCAGCTGAGACTGGGGTGTCCCCATTTTAGGGACTGTCTGGAGGTGGAGGAGGAATCACTCTCTAGAGGTGTGATAGACAATAGAGACCAGGAAAATAGCTACACTGGATGGGCAGTTAAGTAAGAAAAATGACCTTGGGAGCATAGGACCTGGATTTCTAAGGCTGTTTAGGTGCTTCCCAGATACTGGTTGGGCTCCCAGGTTTTGCAGAGCAGCGGCAGCAGGGCCTGGGAAGAGAGAGGAGCCCAAGGCTGCTGCACACAGCGCTTTGTGGGGAGCTGACTCCCAGGGTCTGGGCTCTGGAAACTCTCCCCCGGATTCTGATCCTTTGTCTGGGGGCTCGGGAAAGCAGGAGGCCAGTGTGTTGTGCGCTTTTATTGCTGTAGAAATTGGGTGTAAAGTGAACCTCTGCTGCAGGAATGTTACTGAAGGGAAATCCTGCGGGGTTTGGGCACAAGCTTCCCCGATACTTGGTGGCAGATTTCGCTGCTGCAAATGCAAAGTTTGAGCTGATGTGGCGCTAACAAGAAGTTATGACAGTGTTGAAAATGCTTTATCTTTTTTTTTTCCTTTCTAGATCATAACTAAAGAGAAAAGGACAGTGTGTTTGGGTTGAGAAGAGGACAAGCTCATTAGCCATAATGTATATACTATCAAGCAACACTCGGAAACTCCCTCAGCAGTAAGACATCCACACATTGCATGTTAACGAGATGAAACAAGAACTTGGAAATCCACTGCACACTGTTGCCTATATACTTTGTACATTTAATTGATATTTGTGCTGAGGTGATCTTATTGTCTAAAAACTACAACATTGTCTATCTTTTCTAGCACAGAAGTATGCATATGGATTTGAATATGCATATGTAGTCTATTTCCTACATAATCATGTATGTCACCTTGAAAAGACAGACGATGATGTAACCATAAATCTATTATGTATTGGTACGTCTGTAGACCAAGATATAATTTTTTAAAGTAAGTTTATTTCTTTCAAGGTTTACAAATAACAAAGGTGCACCTTGTATTTAAAATTGCCATTATAGATGAGAGCGTGCATGCACAGTAATTTTTGTTTAAGAGTAATATTTTTAATGTAATAGATTGTAAGAAGTGGTAAGAGAGGTATCTGACAGAGATGAATGTGCCAAGCAAAACCACAACTGTGTATATTTTAAAGCACATCAATGGCTTTAAATACCATGTTGTTAAGGATTCTCATGAAGTGCCATAGACTGTACATCTGTTTAGAGTATTATTTCTGCAGTGTTATTTTCAGAACCACGTTTTCACTTACTTTATTAGTACTAATCAGTCAAAGGGCACCATTCTGTTTCAAACCAAAGCTGTCTCAGAAATGGCCAACGATTCCTTACAGTAACAGTAGACAGCACAAGGAAGATACTCTAGCCGTACAAATTAACCCATACTGGACATATATATAAACTATTTTAAGGCATCGTAGTGTAATATTTATGCATATTTTACTGTATAACGTGATATATGAAAGGGAAAAGCCATTTCTGAGACACAGTAACAAATGTTTGAGGAACTTCTTTTGCTTCTATTTATAGCCTCTGTCGAAAGTCAAAAGGACTATAAATGTTTTGCAGAGATGGGTTTCACTTTTACTTCATCAAAGTCACGCTTTACACGGTGACTCTAAACAAAGACGAAAGAAGCACTGACATCAGATGCATGACAAACCAAAATATGAAAAAATGGAGATGTTAATTAGCATAGAAATTGGGTGGGTTAAATACTTGGGTGAGTTTTATATGTGATTTTTTTTGTTCAGATTAACTGCTTATAGCCTTAGAAAGCCTTTACAAAATAAAAACAAAAAAATAGATGTGCATTCAAGTTTTAAGAATGGATTCATCCAAAGGAATTCCTTTTTGTGGTTTGGATGTTGCAGCTAGTAAAGGATATTTTTGCTCTGTTCAGCAAAGTGCTGAAGTGGGGGCCAGGTCACTGGTAGCGTAGCGTGGAGTGGAAGAAGCGCGAGTTCGGTTGTAGAACTCTCCATACTTCCAAGTTTACTGCGAGTTTTTATGCTTGAGAGAGATGCTTTATAGTATAAGAATGATGTGTTGATTTTACTGATTGTACTGTACATCTATTAAAGCCTTAGATTATTACATTACGGGTTAAAACCCATACCAATGTAATTTCAATCGTGTTAAGAAAGTATAGGTGACTTCACATGTTATTGTAGTTACTTAACATTATAGAATATTACTTATTTTTTTCTTGTTAAAAGTGTAGTTTTTATTTCTTACATTTATTAGATTGTTTTCATTTTCTATTACCAGTTGAATACCATTTCAGTTTATAGAATTTTGTTTTATTAGAGTTTACTGATGACTTTTTCAAAATACAAAAAAAAAAAGTAGTTTTCTTCATAACATACTCAGTTTTGAATTTACATGTAGTGTCATATGAGTATTCGTATTATTGTTAACTAAATGATTTATATTTTACTGATTTAATATTACAATGTAAGAATGTCAGTCATTGTTAGTTCTTGTCTAGTTTTCATTAAAAGAACAAAGATCTTTTATATGGATATCTTATAATTATATAATCATTGCTAAGTAAGAAGTTAAGTTGTTGCTATCGCAACAATCCTGGCAGACAATTGAGTAATATTTTGATGATTTATTTTGTTTGTAATTAGTTATTATGAGAAAATCTAGTTCCTAGATATTAGAATAAAATTTATTTTCTACTGTATCCATTTCAAATGTTAAAATATTGTTTAAATATTTTTTGAAATCCCTGAATATCAGGCCTTGTTATAAATAAGCTGCATAATCAATAGATCAAGGGACTTTTTGTTGATAATCCAAATACTCAAAGTTTACGTAACAAGAATTATAGTGTGTGTGTGCAAACTCTTGAGGGTTGATTATGCTGCAGTTAGCATGTGGGAACGTATAGAGAGAAGGTTGACTTTTTGCACTTCTGTATATAGTCAAAAAAGAGAGAAACCTGTATAATAGTAAGATCTTATTTTGAATAAAAATGTCTATAATTACAAGGAGTTTTGTTAAGGCTAATAAAATGACAGGCTGAACAAAATTGCTTGCAAAAGTGGCACAGAGTTAGCACTCCATACCCCTTCAAAAAAGTTGCTTTGCTTTATGTGGACAGCTTGTAGTTTGCCAGGATTTTTTCAGCTGGAAAGATATGCCATCCTTCCAAGATCTCATGACTGACAAAAGCTCCACTGGTTCAAATCTGCCTGAAAATCATTAATAAAGAAAAAAAGAAAAAAAAAAAGAAAAAAAAAGTAAAAAAAGCAGGTACTTCAAACCATCAAGGTGAAATCATGGATCAAATATTCCGTACATTATTCAAAAACTACTGCATGTTTAAAGTATCAGAAAAATATATTAAAGATATATGCTATTCAATCCAGTTTCTGACAATTTCAGTGGTTTATTGTTCACAAAAAAAGATTCTTCAAAACAAATACTGACTTTCACAAAAGAGTTAAATCATGAACAGGCAAACCAAACAGCACACCGTAGCTGTAGTTGTTATGTGATTATTTTTTATTGCTGTAGTGGTCCTGTTCTTTTAGCAGGTGAAAAGGAAAAAAAAAAAAACCCAAACCCTGGGAAATTTTACCGTTTTAATGGAAAGCGTTCGAGAAACCTTGTCATTGTATAAGCCAAAGCTGGGAAGAAAAAGCGATTAGGCCATTACTTGATCTGATCTCTCCAGTACTCACACTGAATAATTAATGAAGTTGCACTTAACTTGCAACCCCGCGACTTTCATCTGCTGAAAGGACAGATGTGCTTGGTTTTACTATTATGTAATCACAGACTTACTTTTCGCTTGTAGTTGCTCCAAATTATGTACTCTGTCCTGGGCTGCAATTTGTTTTTATGCTTATTTTATTATTACTGCTATAGTTGACCTTGCTGTATGGAAAAAAATAAAGTGAAATTGCCCTAATAAAAATTCTCTTTCTTAATTATGTTTTTCTATTATCAGGTCCAAAACTGCACCCCTTTCTTTGGTACACATTCGTTCTTCATTTTATCCGCCTGTTCGTTTGACTGAAGGGATATAATTTATTTGTGGAAAACCCCCTACATGCTGCTATGGGGTTTTTTCCTTCACCAGTGTGTTAAATGCACAGGATGTATATATTAAGGAGGCTAAGTATACATGATATTATTGTGAAATCCGGAGGATATATAGAAAGCAACAGGATACCATAGATCCAGAGCAAGCTGTTGTTACCCTCTTGTGGCCACACTTCCAAGTGCAGGGAAAAGAAGGGGACCCTCGACATCTGCCTGCCCCGGTTTTGGTGCCCGCAGCGGGCATACGGGGGTGCGGCGAGGCGGTGGCTGACGTTAGAGGGAGCCCCGTTTCCACGCGTTGCTGTTGCTTGATCGGTCTCACACGATTCACTCTGATAATGAAAATTATTGACCAAAAAATCCCAGGCTTAATTTGGAAAAGGAAACGCGTCGGAACACTTGTTTTCTACCAGGATTTCGGGTGTCGCCTGTGTAGTGCAGTCTGAGAGACCTCGCAGGATTTCACAATCGCCTCGCGGCGTTTCAAAGGCCGGTTTGATTTCATTTCTCAGTGCATCAGGACGCCTCATTCCTATCAGCGCACCACCCACCCTCATTTGCACTGCGCTCGCGTCGATACTTGCGATGACACCAGCATTTTAATTTGTTGTTGCATTTAGCTTCCAAGTTAAAAAATAGTGTGTCAAGCAGTGCAAATGTTCTAAATTAGCAAAAATAACACGACTCTACGTTCCTCTCTAACCAACAGTTAGACCATTACCCACGGAGGTTCCCGTGGTTAATCAGACGGCTCCGACAGCTGCTATGGGTTAGTGCTCCCGCCACCAGGAGGCTGCTTGGTGGCCCCACGGGAGGTTGGTGTCACACAGGACCCTCCGCCGCAGCCGGGTCAGGTCTGTCCCATCGCACCCGGGCAGTGCCAGGGGGGCTCAGGCCGCAGCCACTGGTAAGCGGGTACCGGGCAGCAGCTCTGCTCGCAGCAGGGATCTTGCCGGAGAGGGGACAAAACATAAAACTGCTCAGATGCTGAGGAGAGCCACGAGAAGGAGCTCCTGGCAAAGCAGCGCCTGCGGCCCGGGAATTCCACGGCCATGGCACCTCGCCGGCCAGGGCTGCAGTGGTAACAACTGCAGCAGCACTAACAACTGTTGTAGTTGTTACAAACCAAATAAAAGAATTTTGTTCAAAGGGATCCACGTGTGTCTGCAGCCGAGCTGCTTTCTGAAACGAGGAAAGGATTCTCAGCCTGTGGGGAAGGAGAGCAGAAACCTGAAAAGGAGTTTTAATTGCCTTTGTGGGATTTGTGATGAGAACAGGGAATGGCATCAGGAAGGAGACAGTAATTCTGAGGGTCGTCTTGCATCCAGATATTAGTTGTAATTAAAAAAGCCTATTTCCTGCCCAAACAGAGCTAATCACACCACTTTCTGTGGTCCCGGCAGTGGCATCACAGGATGCCCTGGTGCCCCACGCTGGCTGCCAGTGCAGCCTTGGCGCTGGGTCCGGCAGCACCCAGGGACACAGGGCAAGCCGTGGGGCTGGGGAGAGCGGCGCAGCCGGCCTGCATGCCCACCGCGCCGTGCCGTGGGATGCAGCGACCCATCACGGCATCAGCTCCTGCAGCCCCCAGGGTGCTGGGAAAGCAGGTTCGGAGAATTGCACAGGTGCCTGTGGTGGTGCTGAGTGGCCCTGGGGGGCATGGGCATGATGGGGCTCAGCTGGGGGCAAAGGGCTGGAGGCAGCAGGGCAGTGCTGGAGGGAGCTGAGGGCCTCTGGGTGTGCAGGTAGGAGCTGCTTGCTGTTGGTGGCTGGGGTGGGCATGGCTTGGGGGCCCTGGGGGGGAGGTGTTCCAGGAGATGGCTCATCTACAGCTTCAGGAGGACACTAGCGCTGAGGGAGACCTTGCCCTGGTGCTTGCACAGTGCTGGCTGAGGTGTCCTCACCAGGTCAGCCTGGCCAAGGTCCAGCCCAACTCACCTGGTTTCTGGTTAATGGTGCAGAACGGTGGTGGGGCTGCAGTGCCGTGGGATTCCCCTTGGGTTTATGCCTCTGTCATGGCTCTGAGAGCGGGTGATCAAAGTGCAGGATGGTAACGGGCCCTTGATGCTGCTTTTAAGGAGTTAAGGTGCCCAAGGTGGTGGGGCCTTCCATGGGGGCCTGCCTGCAGCGTAGGTGCACCCCCCTCAAAATGCTTTCCAGCATATTGCTGCGCAGCACTGTCGGGTGTTGGAAAGGCATGGCTGAAAGCCCCCAGCGCAGCTGCTGTAACTGGTGTTACTGATGGCTGGTGGTGTGGGGAAGCCCTGCCGGGGGTGGGATGGCTGGTGAGAGCAATGGGACCTCGTGGTGCTCCCACAAAAGCTCCGTCTGGTGAAGGAGCTGTGCCATGTGCCGGAGGAGACCCGAGTGCCACGCGCGGCGTTCGTGGCAGGGTGCCCTGCACTGGGTGCCCGCTGCCTGCAGCCCCTGGGGCTGGGGGGAGGTGGGAACGTTGCTCTCGAAGTCAGTGCGCTGGTTTTTATGGAGTTGGCGAAGGCGTTAGAAGGTGCGTTATCCTTGTGCTAATAAACCACAGGAGGAAATGAGTCACAACGCTATTTCAGGAATCACAGGGAATAAAAACGCAGTTGCTCCCAAGCACCCTGAAAGTGCGCCGGGGGTACAGCCGAACAACATTCATCAGCTAGATATTCTCAGTACCTAAAAATAGCCCCTTTGGAGTCTTTTACCCATCACAGGAATTTAACAAGCTTGCTGTGGCATATATTGGCAATTACCTGGCACCAACAGGGAAACATTCAATTAAATAATGGCAAGAGAAGAGGGAAAATTATGAGATGGGAAAAGACAGGTTATGCTCTTCTGAGAGCAAACAGCACGGGGCACAGTGCTGCACGTTCAGCCCCCATGGGGCGACGGGAGTGGGGTCCTGCCCTGGCAGGCACCCTGTGAGGGGTGGGATGGGGGTGCCACGGGCATGGTGTGGGCCTCGGCTTTAGGGGTGAAGAGAGGAAAACCGCTTTGACTGTTCTCGCATACCCTCCGCTACCAGGTGCTGCAGGGGTGGGAGGCACTTGTGGTGCTTCCCGAGGATGGGAGCTGTATCTGAGTGCTCGGGAGAGCGAGCCCACCCTGTCCCCCAGGATGGGAGTGAAACCAGGGGGCTGAGTGCAGGCGCCTGAGCCATGGGGTGCTGGTGAGATGCCCAGATGGGTTTGGCCAGGAAGGAGGTGGGATGCTCATGCTGGAGAGCAGCATCCACACCAGAGAAAACATCCCGTTGTAAGGGAACTGGTTTTTCTCTGCTCTTCCTTTGGTGCTGTTATTAATTCCAAGCTGTCCTTGCCTGGATGTGCTGGTTACCCAGCCCCGGCTGTATACGGAGCGCACAGCATTTGGGGCTGTGCTCGCCGTGGGGACAGCAGTGTGCTGCGTAGGGACGGGCACTCGGCCCCGGGAGCAGCTTCGCAGCTGGGCTGGCACAGCCAGGGCACTCTGCAGGGGCACTGCAAAACACTGTTTAAGGAAAACAAAACAAGCCCTTCTGTGAAGCAGTGTTGCTAATAGCCTTTTCCACCCATGTCTCGTTTTTCTTTTCTTTCTCTTCGTCTGGTCAAGGAAAAGGTCAGCAGTGGAACTTGCTGCTTTCTACCTTCCTCTCAAGTACAGCTGGTTTTTCAGAGCTCTAAACTCTCCTTTATACAAAACGGCCTGTGTATCTTATTGTTAGCATTAGTAGGGCTGCAGCGTCACGGGGGAAACTTCTGGGGCGACAAGCTGACCTCTGCTGAGTGGGCAAGTCTCAGCCCAGCTGCTTATCTTGCTGAGGCTGAAAATAGACCCCTGTGTCCTGCCGATAGCACGCTCACTGCGGGTCAGGCACTGGGTCTTGCCATCGGCATGTGGAAGAAAATCTCCCGGTGCTTGTTTGAGCATAGAGTCTATCTTGGTGTTTGGGGAGGGGGGGGGTGGCAAATCCAGGTGGACCTGCCCAGGGTTGTGCCTTCGTGCAGTGTCAGGCCACAGAGCCCAGGTGGCTTTGGAGGGGTTTTGCTTGTCCCCTTCCCTCTTCTCCCCGCACCCACCTCTTTCCAAGCAGCCGGGATCAGCGGTGCCTGCCCTTGCTGTCTGTGCGCTTGGCTTTGGTGCCCCGCAGCAGAGCTGCTCCGGTGCTCACCGGCAGTTTCAGCAGGGGCACGTTTAATGCCGGGTGAGTTTGGGGGCTGGCTGGGCACTGG
Organism: Egretta garzetta; assembly: GCF_000687185.1. NCBI lineage: Eukaryota > Metazoa > Chordata > Aves > Pelecaniformes > Ardeidae > Egretta > Egretta garzetta. Next base: position 2,321,531 of record NW_009258951.1, read on the forward strand.
GCAGTGGCAGCAGTGCCGCAGCCCAGGGTGCCACCGGCTCCGGGGGCTCCCTGGGCACACGTGCACGGGACCTGCCGTGGTGGAAGCGTGAGGTGCTGGAATCCTGACCAAGCGTGAAGAAGAGCCTGGCTCAGCGCTGAGCTCTCTGTTTGTGTGTGCTCATTAGTGGTGGATGAAAACCAGCGCTGGGCACGGACAGCCGCTGTGCTGCCCATCTGTGGGATGTGCTGCATCTCATTTCACAGGGTATTTCTGCTGCCAGTCAGAAAGTGTGGCAACAGCCTGTGGGGGTGCACACATCCAGCCTGGGGCTGCAGGTTTGCATTTTTTCCCCCACCCCAGGTCACCCCGAGCGCCTGGCACAGTGCTGTCATGACCGTACCATGTGTCCTGCAGCAAAACTGACCTGGTGGTGGAATAACACCTGTATTTAAAATGCCATCTTTGTAATTAGTACATATGCATGTGCTAAATGGATCAGTCCCTCTGGTGTCCAGCTGGGCACGCTGCCGGGGAAGACGGGCTGCTCCCAGGCTGAGCTGGAGGAGCAGCCGGTGAGCGACAGCCGGTGCAGCGTCTGGTGGATTCCCAGCAGAGCAAGCCGTCATGGAATCTTAGGA
>NW_009258951.1:2322971-2327228 GCF_000687185.1 Egretta garzetta
GGGGGGGACGTAGGAGACGGGGACACCTGATGGTGAAGGGGTCTGCAACTGTGGTCACAGGGCCTGTGGCATTGGCAGCCGTAAGCAAAGGGGGGAAATGTAACCAGGGTGTCATTTCACCCAGCCTCTGACAGCTGCTGCTGGCTCCAGCTCTTTCCTCTGTTCATAATTTCTAGTGCAAAAAGGAGAATGATGTGAAAAGATGGTTACTGCATGAAACCTAGTTCTGAACATCTGTGCTGAATTGAAAATTTCATCCTAAAATAGAGGCACAGATACAGAGTGAAAAGGAGCAACTTACGGAAGAAAGCTTGAGGGAATTAACAAGAATCTAACTTGCCCTATAAAATTGCTCTGGGTGTATCTGAGCATCTATCCGCATTCCTTCCTAACTCCACTTACTGCTGCATTGCTGTATTAATTTCTCCCAATAACAGATATTAGTCACTTTAACTGTGTCCATTCTCTCAAACAACTCCATGCTGTTTGGAGGACATGCACCCCTAAAGCGTGGTGCAAGCGTTGGGTCTGTGTTTGGGCACGGGGAAGCCCAGGCAGGCCCATGGGCTGCTGGCGGGCTGGCATCTGACGTGGTACGCGTGGAAGGAGCTGTAGTCAGGCTTCTGGTGCCCACAGAAAAGGGCATTTTCTCTGTGTCCTGAGTCTTCCCCTCATCAAATGCTCCGGACAAACCAGATGGGGTTGTTGCCCCATTTGCAGTCCCTGCGCCTGTGAGCAGGTAGTGCGAAAAGTTTAATTGTTCCCTCCCCTCCCTGGCACGACTTTCCTGCTCTTAACCCCCTAACCAGACCCGCTCTGGGGCTGCAGGTCGCCCCCCCCCGCCCCCTTACCCCCATGCAGTAAGGCTGCAGCTGGCTCTCCCAACACTCCTCCGTGGCCTCCGGAGTGGGCAGTGATGCCGAGAGGTGACAGTGGTGCTAAGGGGGCGTGGGGGGCTGGCAGGGACCCCTGGTGTCTCAGCGAAGGGAGGTGGCTGCGGGATTTGAGCCGTTTCAGGTCACGAAAGCGGTCCTGGGATTCGCAGCTCTTTGCTCGCCGAGACATGCAGGTGACGCGAGTGAAGCAGGACTGGGGCGCGCTCAGCGCTGCACCCCCCTCCCCAGGGGATGTGCTACAGCATTTCAAGCAGTTTCTGTGCTGTGGCAGGGCCCCATCAGCCCAACCGTTTGTGGGCATAGGGAACAGCAGCTTTTATGTGGTCTCCACACTTTTCTGGTCTCACAGCTTTTTCTGCCTCAGCTGAGGCCCTGACAGGCTCCAGGAAGCTGTTCTGAACTGTCCGGTGTCTTTACAGTCAGAGACAGCAAACAAAAAACCAAACCCTTTGGCAGAATTTGCGTCGGATGTGCTGCTTTCTGCATCCTGCAGGGGCCAGGCGCAGCGCCTGCTGTGGTACCTGAGCTCCTGCGGTATCGGGTGGTGGTAGAGGAACCAAGTGGCAATCCATCTCCCAGCTGGAGCCGCTCACCTTGGCTCCGCAGCGGAGCAGTGGCAGGGTCCTGCTGGCAATGGGCTTGCCTCTCCCGGGGCAGGCAGCCCATCCCCTGGGACTCCTGCCCAGCAGCAACCCCCGGGCAGCACAGGCAGCCAGTAGCTGCCAGGAGGATTAGGGATGATCCCCCAGTTTGGAGTTTGATTTAGCACTATCATTTATTAGTGTAATATGCTGCTTATTTAAATCCTAGAGAAAATGTTAATACATTAATGAATTTACTGGGATTTTTCTTCTGCATTACGAACCCATCAGGGGCACCAGTCGGCAACTGCAGCTGCTCTCGGGGGCCCTGGCAACACTGAGGCTGGGTGTCCTCAAGCCGTGGGGACCAGGGCGCGCAGGCAGGATGGGCTGGGATGCCGGATGGCATGCGGGGATGCTGCTGGGCAGGATGGCACTCTCCACCTGGGGTGTCTCTGGGTTGCATGGTGCAGCTGGGAGGTGCTGCTCCTGTGGGGCAGAGTTACCAAGAGATGAACTGTGCCCCTTGTTCCTCCATGCATCAGCATGGTGCCTGGCTGATCTTAAGCAAGGTAAAATAGTGAGGGCATTTGCTCCCCAGACCCAGAGAGGCCAGGGGAGCTGGTGTGTCAGTGGGGCCGGGCTCCTGCCGGTGAGCCCACCTTGGGCACCAGCTCCCTTTCAGTGTTCCGGGCAGCCGCCGGCAGCGCCTCCAAAGCCCCCCCACGCCCCCAGCCCAGGGCATGGGAAAGGGGTGCTGCAGTGCCGGGGGGAGGCATGGACTGTGAAGAGCTGCATAAGCAGGAGCACTGTCCGTGAATAGCCTTAAACACTGCAGAAAAAATGAGGGCAGGCACTGATCTGTGCCTTACCTTAGCTTGCCTGAGATGCTACAGCAAGTGCTTTGCTGCCTGGGCTCCTACTCAAGTCTCGGCTTCAACAAGTTTCTGTGTCTAACGCTGCCTTGGTAATTGAACTTTAATACACTATGCGCTCAATTTTACTTATTTTCCTTTGGAGGAACCTCCTATAACAAGGTGTTGGCAAACACAGACGTTGAGCTGTCATCTGAGCTGGGCTTCTGCGTACCCACACTTGATAACAAACATATTAATTACAAATAATAAAACGACCACTGTAAGCCTAAAGTGGTTGTTTACCATCATTGCTGGAACTGGTCAGGAAAATGCCGGTCATTTCAATTCTCGTTAGTCTCCGTAACTACAGCCGTCGGTGACGGTCCCCTTCCCCGGCAGTGGCCATGTTGCTAAGGCAGGCTGTGTCTCGGGGACCACAGGGCGAGGATGCTTGCTGGTTGGGGCAGCGCCAGGGCTCTCCGGCCCCAGGTCCCTGGCCAGTGGCTGGCCAGGACTCGCCCAGCACTGCCGCAGCACCCGGTGCCAAACCGAGCCTGGCCCCCTCATGAATTTCTGCAGCAGCATGGCTCAGCCCAGCACAGAGCCTGATGGCAAATATTCTGCCAGCAAGGTGAGGGGTTTGGTTCTCCCCCCCCACCCCCCCGGGTAGTTACTGGCTTCCTTCGGGTACTCCAGTCAGACAAAAAGCACTCGCTGCCGGAGAGCAAACATGCCAGGTTTGCTGCTTTCTGACTCACCAGTAGGTAAATTGGGCAATCTTCTGTTTCCCAATCTGTTTTTCCTTCTCAGGAATTCAGCCTTCGCTTTGCTTTCAGGACAGTAAAAGCTAATCCAGCTGCTAGTTCACACATGCATCTATCTCCCTGCTCAACAGATGCTGGCAAAAGCCCTCGTTTTTCACAAGAAAGGTAGGGCTGTGCCTGGCACCCTGGCAGCTACATACCCACCCGCCCAACCTTGCAGGGCTGTGACCTGGTCCCCTGTGGTCCCAAGCCCCATCCTGGGATCCTGCTGACCCCAAATCACTCCCAGGGTGAACGCTGCAGCTGGCGGCTGTGAGCCTCCCATGAGCTGGGGGCTGCAGCGGGGCTGAGCGCTGCCTCGCTCCCCTGGGGACGGGACAGGATGGGATAGGACAGGACAGGGCTGGCCCCATGCCCTGAGATGCCCCAACGCGCAGGCGCAGGGTGACGTCCCATGGGCAGCGCCCAGCATCAGAAACTGCTAGAACCTCTGTTTTTCACATGCTGCTTCTGTGTCATTTCATATTCAGCGCTGAAATGTAGGCCTCGCCACCTCCCAATTTATTTTCTGGCATTTTACACTTTACCCTGTTTCAGTAACTCGCAGTGCTCCCCTTCCCTGGCACCTCACAGCCCTGGTGCTGGACAGACAGATGGATGGCCAGCAGGGGAAGGGACACGCTTCCGTTGCAGTTTGAAGGTACCCACTTGTGACGGATGGGCAACATTTGCTTGTACTTTGTTTGTAAATCCTTTCCTAATAGAGTGGATATTAATAATTATGTGAACCAAACTGCTACTTAAGTCTTTTGCTTTCCAAGTGGCATCAGTTCAGGCTACTACAGGGCAGAAATCAGTTAAGAATTTGGCACCCTATTTTGAGCGTGCTGTGACGGTCCTCTCAGGCAAACAGGATTCTGTATTAGTTTTTTAATCCCTCATGTCCTACCCTTCTGAGCTGAAGACTCATTCTGGGAAGAAATCTGTTAAATCCGGCACATGACTTTCTCGCAGCACCGCTTGCGATGTAGTTTTGAATGGGAACAGGAAGAAATGTGTCAACAACTTCGTGTCTCTTCTTGTCTGGAAAGCAGCATCCCTTGCCAAGTCAGTAATGCCTTTCGGCGAGGCGCGCCGCCTGCCAAGCGCGTCTCCGCGC
>NW_009258951.1:2327578-2327914 GCF_000687185.1 Egretta garzetta
AAAAAGGAGATGAGCATTAAAACCATGCCGGAGCTTGTGTTTTGTCCTACGTATTTGTCGCAGTTGAGATGCATTGGCTTCACGTACCTCTTTTCTTCCCAGAATTGTTCCAGTGATTGGATCGAGGTGGTTTTGGTAAGGGGAGCCCGTCCTACCAAACCTGATCCAGCACAGTCAGGCCGTGCTGCAGAGCTGCCACCAGCCCCCCAGATCTGCTTTGGGCAAAGCTCCTATGCTGAAATCCAAAATGTTGAACCCATGGCCACAGGGAAGCTGCTGGCTTTTACCGTCTGTCCGTAACTTGCAGCAGCAGGGATTTGGATGCAGCCCTGGGAC
>NW_009258951.1:2328004-2328692 GCF_000687185.1 Egretta garzetta
GCCCAAGTCACTCCACAAGCATCGCCACAGCATGTTGGCACTTGTCTCTCCAGACAGGTTTTGGTCTTTGAACGTTTGTGCAGGGTAAAGGAACAGATATAAGAAAATACACTCCTGAGCTTCACTAGCTGAGCGGAGATGGCCGCGCTATTATACAAGTCATTAAAAATATTATTCTGATGGGCAATGCACTGTAATTAAAAAAAAAATTGTTTGCAAATCATGCGGGGATTTGTTTTAATTAAGTGTGGCCTTGTCAGACACACGCTGGGTTACAGAGGCTGTGAGAGCCGAGTTTATCTCTTAATTAGCTGATTAGCTTCCTTGGCCGGAGGAGGCCGGCAGGCGCGGGCCGCAGGATGCATGCGGGGGTGACTTACGCGGGCCATAGTTCGGATTTTTGTGGGGGGAGGAGTACAGCAGCACAGGAGCGTGATTTACTGCGACTGCAGAAAAATGAGGAAGCTAATGTTAAAAAAAAAAAAAAAAACCAACCAACCCAGAAGAGCCCAGCCCCTGGGCCCCAGGCAGTTGGTCTTCCCAGGCTGCCCCAGCCAGGCTGTGGGGCAGGGACAGTCCCTCTGCCCCTCCGTGGGCCATGGGGCAGCGCCCAGCACAGGGGGCACCGATCAGCGGTGCTGTGCAGAGCTGCACGACGGGCACCAAGCGGGCCTTAGAGCTGCATTCC
>NW_009258951.1:2328702-2344386 GCF_000687185.1 Egretta garzetta
AAACCGATGCAGACGTTTACTGCGGTAACGTAAAAATATGCAATGCATTTGTCAGAGGAGGAAAGGGGACCACCCCACCCGTGGTGCCGGAGGGGTCGGTGCTCTCATCGCTGCTTGGTGGACATTTTAACTCAAGCATGGGGACGGTCTCTCCGCTGGGACCGCTGCCGTGCAGCTCCAGCCCTGGGGAAGGAGCTGCTCTCGCTTACCAACTACTTTTTCCCCCACCCAGGCTGAATCCCAGGTTTGCCATCACTTACCAGGGACGGTAACTAGCGGGGGAGTAACCACCGTGAGCAAGGAAAACTCCTTGTAAGCCGCTCTGCAAAACTGCATGGGTCTTTTTATTAAAAAGGAAATAAAACATGAACGTTTTCAAAGGTCTTTTAAAAACAGGGTTAAACAAGGAAAACTTTGGAGATCAGAATTACAGCATGCGATTAAGCTTTGGTGAGGAGAGGTTTCATTTCCTGTTAGTTTGTGAGTTTATGTTAAGTTTGATGAAGTTGTATGCTGGGATTTATCTAGTCTTTCCTATTTATGGGAATATTTCAGAGTAGCTGTTAACAGCTTGAAACACTGCCATGCTTTAGCATTTTTTTGTTTTAACACTATTCAATGTGAAAAAATTAATATTTTGACTCAAAATACTGAATAGCAACTATGAAACGTTAAAAATTCGCAGCTCACTTCAAAATATGTCAAATTTTCCCAGGGAACAGAAATACCCATTTATTTATTTTTTTTGGACCAGCTCTTATCTTGCCAATGAACTGTGATGTGCCTGTGCAGCAGAGCTGTCAGTGCCCGGTGAAAGGCGTTGGGGTTCTCTGGGGCAGAGCCCCGTGCCGACGTCCCACGGACATGTCCAGGCCCTTTCCAGAGGGAGAAAAACGCCCTTGGTTTTCTGTGTGGGGAAGCACTTTCCAGTGCAGCTCACTTTCAATATTTGGTATTTTTCAACAGGTATGTGATGGTCTTCAGAGGTACGGGACACCAGCCAGCACCACCAAAGCTGCTGCTGGACAATCCCAGCATTTGGTGACTCTTAAAATTGGTGACTTATTTAAACAGCCCGCTGGTTTTCCACACCTGAAAACTCATCCCCAGGACTGTGGGAAGTGGCAAACTTTAAAAACTTCCAATGTGTGACCTTCCCGTGGGTGTCAGCCCAGCTAGCGGGGAGCGCTGCCTGGTGAGCGTGCTCTGCCCCTGTGCTTGGGCTGCTCCCCTTGTCTGTTGACTCCTGTTAAAAGGCCGGGTGCGGGTCTGGTTTTCCCCTTCAGTTCACCACAGGAATCTGTGCAGTATTCCAGTAATTAAAAAAAAAAAAAAGTCATTAACTATTAAGCAGGCATGTATCTGGGGTCAGTGAGATAACTCAGTTTAAGAGACATAACTGTGTTTGTGAAGCTATTTGTGCAGAACAGCTGTTTCTGCCATGCATTGTGGAGGGAAGAAAATTTATAAATAAAAAATGTCAACAAAGGCTCCGATAGGAATAGCCCAAAGTTCAGATGACACAAGAGCCTTTATAGACTGCCTTTCTCCGCCTTTGAAAATCAATTGGGATTTTTCAACAGTAAAAATTGTCTGACCTGCCTGTGAAGCCTGGGGGTGATCCCAGCCCCTGGAGCCCCACTGCTGGCAGGGGCTGGGTGAGCTCGGGGCAGGGAGCCCCGCTGGCCCCCAGGCTCTGCCCTCCGGCCGGGCACCACATCACCCTGCCCCACAGCAAGGGGCTGGGGGCTGCGTGGGAGCGGGGTGGCTGGTCCCAGCCCATCCCATCCCATCCCATGGGACAAGGAGAGGGCAGGAGCAGAGCCTGGCCAGCCGACCCACGTGCCCTCGCTCTGGACTGCTGCAAGGCATCCCAGCGTCCCGGGCAAGGAAAGCAGCAACTGCTCCCTCCATCTTCTGGTCTTGTTATCATCCACCGGCACTTAAACCCCTAATAGCTTGTGCAAAATCAGCTGTACTGGGAAAGCATGTGTACTTTAGCTCTTCACTCCTAATGCATCAATTAAGCCCCGCTTTCTCTGGGAAAGGCACGGGGAGGCCGTCGGGAGGAAAGGGCAGTGCCTGCAGAAGATGGGCTGCAGGCAGGAAAAGTGAAAGCTGCCTGCCAGTGCCTGGGGCGGTGGCAAACCCTCGCCCTGGTGCCCCTGCTCCCCCCTGGTCGGGCGGATGCTCCATGTCCTCCCACAGCTCTGCTGGGGTGAGTGGAGGTGACAGCAGCCGTGCTCTGGGGGTCAGCACCGGCCCCGCTCAGCCCCCTGGCATGGGGCTCAGGGGGCCCTGGCCCACTGCACGACAGCGGCTTCCAGAGGAAAAATAAAAGGGGCTGTGGCACTAAGGGAATTAGCGTAGAAATGTGCTCCCAGAGTGTGGGAACTGCGAATTATACAACTCAAGTGACAATTCTCACGTTGCTGTGAGGATGGGCATTTGTAGGTGTGGTTGCCCGTTGTGTGAAGAGTGCAAGCTTTTTTTTTTTTCATTATGTTTAAATAATAAAAACTATGTGCTTAAAAAACCAAAACCAAACAAACCACATTAACGGATGCCATTAAAATCCTTCACCTGGGATAACAGAGAGATCAAGAGCAGAGAGAGACACAGGCTCTGGTTTTCCTTTACCTCGTTGCTTGGCTCGCCCCTCTGACTTCAGGCTGCTGGGAGAGAGCCGTCTCTTCCGCAGCAAGAACTGGTTGTTTTCCACTGGCTGTAATTACAGGTCAGATTGAGCTCATATGCATAACACAATGCAGTTCCCAGCATTAATTTTGCATCATCAGAACTGGCATGTTTAGCAGACAAGTGGTCAGGATCCTGGGGGTGCTGGGGAGAGTGATGTGGGGGGAGACGCAGAAGGGCTCCTCGGATGGCCCCAGCAGTGAGTTGAGTCTGTTTGGCTGGCTCGCTGTTTGAATGCTCTATTTGTATCTGAAAATTATCTCATTAACCGGGTTTAAAAACCCCTGTGATGCTGTTGCTTCAGCCAGGTTGAGAGCAGACCACTGGCACGGGACCCTTGGGCAACCACCCTGGGGTGCACCATTTACCAAGGGTGGCCCCGGAGGAGGCCAGCGTTGGGCACAAACTGGGCTGAAAGCATTGGCATTTGGTGACCATGTTTTGAGTGAGGGGGGTGGTTGGGACTAACTACAACCAGGCTCGTAGAAAGCTCGTGTGCCGTGGGCTGAGTGCTGCAGTGCTCGTGTGCCTGTGGATCAGGCTCTGCTCTGCTTTAGCAAGAGGTAAATCAGCCATCGGGGGCTTCTGCTGCGAGATGCACATTAAGTTACTGCGCGCTCAAGTATATGCTGCTTACTAGTGTAATGCACTGCTCAGGGTTTATTTTGATCCCGTGTTGAAGGCCCCCACTACTTTCGGAGGAGTTTTTCCCAAGGGGTTTTTATTTGGTGCCAGCTCAAACAAAGAACTTAGATGTTGTAAGGAGGCTGGGCTCCCCGGAGGAGACTCGCCTGCTCTCCTTTGGTGCTCTTCCATTTCAAAGAGGGGAAAATAACTGTAAAGCAGTTGTGGTCAGGCTGCAGCAACAGCAGAAGACAGCAGATAGATAGAATCAAATCTGTTTCCTGCCTGGTGCTACCCGGGGCAGCCCAGCCGGCTCCGGATGCTCCAGCGGTTTGAGGAGCAGAGGGGGTTTCTCTCGGTCTCGAAATGACTCCGCAGCCAGCCAGGCGCTGCAGCCCTCATCCTGCCCTCGCTCCTCCCAGCGCGAGCTGCAAGGGCACTGGCACCCAAGCATGGTCTCCAGGGAGAAAACCAAAGAGTTTGGCTACATGCACTCTGAGGGCAGCCAAAGATGATTTGAGCGAGCTGATAATGCCGTTTCCTTGTTTTCAAAGTGGACTTCTGAGGGTTTTTTTCCTCCTCTGCTTCTTTTTGACTCCTCCTTATTGCTCCCATTTGAGGAGTGGTGAGCATCGCCCTCTGATCGTGCCCTGTGGCCAGAGAGCCCACCTTCCCCCACACCGCATGGCTGGTAGGTGCAAAAAACCCCACCTCTGAATCCCAGTCTGTGTTTGCAGGTCTTAACTCTTGGGTCATAAATAATAACTATTGAATGTTAAAGTTCTGTATTCCTCTACAATAGATTTAGCTCTTTTACAGCCCTTTGCATTTCTAGATTTCCAAGTGTTTTACCAGGGTGGTTAATTCGGATTATCCTCATTTACTTACGAGGGAGCTGAAGCAGGGGCAAGTGAAGGGACTTCCCTGTCGGAGCAGGTCACAGCTAGAGGAAAACACCAGGCTCCCCTTCGGCAGCCTCCTGCCCTCCCACTAGCAATCCTGCCTCCGCTTTTCTATTAGAAAAGCCCGGCATGGCCAACCACACTGGAATTAATTCTTCTTTTAAATGAATCACGCTAAAAAATTCATGATGCAGGAGCGGAAGGATTATTTTTCAGAAGAAGCCTTGCCTGCAGGAGGCATGGATCCTGGCAAAGTAAACCTTGATCCTCCCCATTTCCTGAAGCAGGCAGAACCCATGAATAATGAAAAACTGTCCTCCTCCTGAAAAGCCCCCTCGGCTCCCACCCCACATGAGGCTGGCAGCCTTGCTTCCATGGCGATGTGATCCCAATGGGCAGGTCAGCAAAACTTATCTTTTTTTCTTTTTTTTTATTGCCCATCAGAAGTGGGCCCAAAAGGAAGATTCACCCACCCACCAGCCCTAGCTGCCCGCTCTGCTCACACCCATCGCTGCGCCCCTGCCCATCGCTGCGCCCTGCTGCTTTTCCTCAATGAAATCACTCCTGGTGGCCTGCTGCTTCGTGGGCAGTGACCTCCCTTCCACGCAACCACGGGGCGGCCGGCACGCCTGTGGTACCTGGGGCAGAGGGATGCTGCTATTACCCGCACACCTAGCATCGTGTCTGCAGGCTCTGTGTCCCTGAAAGCCGCAGCCTGCTCCCCAGCTGCACAAAGTGGGCTTCTCTTCCACTTTTCCCTCCAACCACTACAGGGCTGCACGCACACACGCCTTCACAGAAAGGCCTTTTGAGTTTTATTTCAGCCAGAAAGCACCAACTGGAAATGAAATGGGAATACAGAAGGCTGAATAAACCCAAACCTGGCTTGGCACTCCCTGCGGTAGAGTGCTTCCCTGCCATAGGGTCTGCAGTCCCTGCCCGCTGCTGCCATTTCCCTGACGATCTGGTGGGCAGCGTGGGCGAGCCCCCCGGCCGGGTGCTCTCATGGCACCCCAGCCCTGTGCCTGTCCCCGGTTTGCCCTGTGTTACCCCCCGGCTGGGCAGCGAGCCCTGGCAGGGCTGCGTGGCAGTCCCATAAGTAAGCAATATATGTACCAGCAGGAGTGCCTAATTGTTCCGGTTTAATGGCTTTTTAACTTAATCACCCTCCAGACAGAGGGAGCGAGGGGAAGCGCCACTTGACAACACTTGTGAAATGCTTCAGCATTGAAGCATGGAGCGGCTCTGCGCTGGCGGGCGTGAGGAGGGGTGGACAGGCAGGCGTTTTGCTGTGGATCTATAGAATCATAGAATCGTCTAGGTTGGAAAAGACCTTTAAGGTCATCAAGTCCAACTGTTAACCTAACCCTGCCATCCCGCCACTGAACCGTGTCCCTAAGCACCTCATCTATCCTTCTTTTAAATACCTCCAGGGATGGGGACTCGACCACCTCCCTGGGCAGCCCGTTCCAGAGCCTGACAGCCCTTTCGGTGAAGATAGGTGATGCACAGGTGCCACGCACACATGGAAGGCTGGCTGGTTCCTTCCTTTCAGTAATGCTCAGCATTTTCTCTGCACCTTGGTATCCAGAACAACTATTTGTTACCTAATGCACCTTGCTACAGCGAGAAGTGACGCACTGAGGAGTTAACAGAGCAATTCCAACAGCATTATCTCAGTGACCATGTTGCTGCATTTCTTTGCTGCTTTGCAAAAATTGGGGCAGCTAAAAGGCAGACTTGCTAAGTGCTGGCTGGCTTTTCTGGGGTTGTAGCCCTTCTACAACACGTTGCCAAGGGAAAATGTGAGCTGCTTGATTTAAACACAACTTTTTTCTTATTTGCCCTAGTAAAGAACACAGGGTCCTAATCAATTTTTCTTTTGATTCGAGTCTTAAAATGGTTTCTCCAATCAAGTACGTTATATTTAAGGCAAAAAAACCCCACCAAAACCAAAACCACCTCCAAAAATCCTCTTGCCTAAGGGGTGAAGAGAAGCATGTAGTGGTTTGTTTTCATAGGAAAATCAGCCTTTGTTCAGAGAAGGAATCAAACATGCAGGGACTTTGACTTGGAACAAGTTAACCAGGCATTTAGCAATACGGTTTTATAACAACATGTGCGTGATTTCTACTGAACTGCATGACAAGAAGTGGCCAAAGCTGCAATTGGCAAGAGCAGGACTGTGTTTGCTAAGGAAGGTCCGCTTCAGCATTTGGCATGGTCCTGCCTGCAACCAGAAACTCGCTTGCTTATTGCAAGAGCTTACATATGACTTTCAAATATGTACATTTGTGCAGTAAATAACATCATCTGCTTGGAAAAAAATGTCTGCATCTATGTCAGGAAATATCCCCATCAGTATTTACTGGGAAATTGTTGTATGGATGCGTATGAATTGGGTCACGCTGCACCCAATTCTGAGACTCGTGTGAAAGGCTTTTTGTTTGGGGGGGCTGATTTTGGATGGTGTCTATGTGCCATTACTTACGGCCGCAGCAGGTCCTACCTGCTGTATTTGTGGTCCAGCTGGAAGGGGGGGTCTGGTGCGGCTGGTGCCTGTGGGGAGAACGCCTGGGCTGGGGCCAGAGCACGGTGGCCACCATTTACTGTGCTAGGGGCCTGACAGCAGCTGAGCTGCTGAAGGCTTCTCTGCGCCATGAGAAGGTGGGAGCCGGATGAGCTCTGGGTGCGTTTCTCGGTCTGGGCTCAAGCCTCTGCAGAGTTAGTCACCCTGTTTCTTGGCTGGTTTTCTTTGCTTTAAAAAGCATCTTCCATGCAAGGCAATTGCTACATTTGCAGTCCCTTCTGTGCTCATCCAGACTCCGGAGACCCCTCTTCTCCCTTAGCGAGCACAGTTGCTGTCGGGGCCCTGGGGATGCTGCTCCTCTTCCTCCCTGCCCTAGCTACCCTACGGAGGGTCCTGGGCAGAGCCCATGCATCGCACTCTGAGCTGGGTGGGTACCTACACCGATACCAGAAAGGCTAAAAAATCAGCTTTTTCTTGGCAGTGACGCTGCAGGGAGGGAGGTGAGATGGACTCCCAACTGGAAAATGCCTTTTCTGCCCTCCTCTGTTGAAAACCATCCTACTGTGAATGTAATACTTTTTCCGCAGCTCTAGGAAATACGATAATAGGTTGCACATTCAAACCAGCTGCTCGTTTATTTTTTCAACTGCCTCTGAAAAATGCTTGTAATTAGGAAAAATCTATAACAAGAAGTACAAACAAATCAAAGTCTGTCATTAGCCAGAAAGAGTCAGCTCTCTGCCTTAGCTATGGTTTTATTAAATTAGAATAATGAAGCAGAAGCTATACAAAGAAAAACAAGCGCTTTGGAAAGGTCTGAAAATATACAGCCATCCGTTTAGAAAACACATTTTTAAACTTAAACGTGAAGCTGTAAACATGTTAGCTTGTGCTGTTCTAATACCTCCTTCTGTAAGGCTGTGTGAAACTTAAAGAAATACCCTATGGAAGGGAAATGGGAGGAAGTCTTCTGTAATGCTTTAAATTTAAACTGCAGAACTGGCAGAACTGGCCCCAGAGCAGAAGCCCATGGGACCTGGGGGTGGCTCTGGGGTGGCCCCATCAGCAGTGGTGTCAGCAGCACTTTGGCAGTGGCCAGTCGGAGTGAAGGGCAGCAGGGGAGGCAGTGCCACGTGGGACCCAAAAGATGATGGTGGCATTATGGATTTGCCTCATCTCCTGTGGGAGATTTAGTCCCCACTGCAAAAATGCCCTGCTCGTGCACGAGGAGCGTCATGGAGCAATGTGCACTGGAGAAGCTGGGATGCGGGGCGTGGAGAGGAAGGACATCCTGGAGTGAGGGGACGGTCCCCAGGGCATCCACACCGTGTCACACCTATGGCCAGAGCTTCAGGATGGAATCATGCTTCCATAGGTTTGATTTCTGCAGGGAAGGTGTTTTCCTGGCTCTGGTGCAGACCAGGCTCAGAAGCTGGAGCCTGCAGATTGTCCCATTCATTGCCTGGCTCCATACTTGCTTTGTACAATGTCTGGGCACACGCAGAAGTCTTGAAGACCTCTGTGGCCCTGGGGACAAAATGTGGGCAGGCTGCTCGAGGACACTGCTGCTGAAGGACCTGCTTTCTTGCAAGCACTAGAATAAGCCAGTTCTGATGCATTTCACTGTTTCAAAGTTCATTTTTTCCCATCCGTTTCTTTTAATAACTGCCATATGATAGTCCGTTGCTTTCAAAAACAAAACAGAAATGACCTTGCCATTATGGGCAGAAAAATACTTTCAAAAATCTTCAGTCAGTTTTACAATGTATAGTTGTGAGCTGGAAAAATGAGTCTTGCCCTTAATGCTCCTTAAATAGAGGTGCTGCGGGGCTGCGGCCGGGGCACTCGCTGGACCTGCTCCAGGGTGCAGGGCAAAGCTGATGGCCCTGTGCAGGGTCACGGTCAGGACCCCACCAGTGGCACTTTCCATCGTTAGATCCAGATCACAGCCAAAGCCAGACTTGGGGCTCGTCAGCTTTTAAACAGCATTGGCATGGGGGTGGCAATCTCGCCCTTGTAAATAGAGATGAGGCGGCCGTCCCTGAGCCCATGGGCTCAGTGGTGTGCGGGAAACCCTGGCACAGCCGCCACAGTGGGTCTGCTTTGAGAGGTAGTTTTTATTCGTAATTATTTCTGGGGTTTTTAAGCCGTGATTTCTGAAGCTTCAGTCCGTGGAACACACGCAGGCATGCGCGTGTTATTTGGTCGGAGTGAGTTTGCAGGATGGTAACAACATCGCCTCACGTGTGCGTGCCGATATTTACCTGCAGGTTGCAATCCTGCCCCCTTGAACCAAGAGTAAAGGCCACTGAGAGCCAGTAATTGGGCTGGCAGCTTCCTTCAGCTGGTAACTTTAATGAGCTGGATCACTCGTGGCGGTTTGAAGTAGAACAATAAAAATTACTTGTTTTGGAGTTTGAGCCCACACTGAGCATCCAAATCTGCACTCTGGGCCCCACCATCTAAATTTCTGGTTGTTTGTGGACTACAGGTCCAGTTGTGTACTCTTTGGTCTGCCTTTCCTGGGAAAACCCCTCTGTGAACAGGAGTTTTTGATTACAAACTTCTCAACTGTTTGTCCACAACTGTTTGGAAACAAGCTGCCAGCACAGAGGCGAGGGCTTTGCCACACACAGCGGCTGGGGGAGCCCCTCCAAGCTCCGCCGTGCTCCCTGCAAAATCTTCTCAGCCCTTTCCCCCTGCCAGCACCCACCACTGCTCCTGGCTCCGGTAATTGGGAAAGGTGCCCTGGCCCATGGCATGCACTGCCGGGGAGGCACAGGAGCATCCGGAGCACAGAGCACCACCCAACCTGGCCAGCCCAGGGCAGCCCCTTGCCCCCGGGCTCCACGCAGCCCCTCGCCCCCGGGGTCCCGAGTGGGGCAAAAACTGCCCCTAGCAGGGATCCACTGGCAGACAGCACCGCTGGAGACAGCTCGCTGAAGGAATGTTTGTTTATTGCTTCAGCACCAGCCACCAGAAAAAAAACCCAAACCTAAACCTGGATAATTGAATATTCATCTTCTGTGAATTCTATTAATTCTGCATTTTGTGTTCTGAAGAGCAAAATAATTGCCGTAATTTCATTTCAAAATGTAAAGTAAATAACCATGAGCCTGTCATTTTTCTGTGTGTTTTCACTGAAAGGAAATTCATCTGCCTGCCTGCTTTCATTATGAAATGATCAGTGGGGCCGCTAGAAGAACAGCATATTTATTTTTACATTTCTCTGCAAAAGCCTATTTACGCTAAGTGGCACAGTTAACATTGCCAGTGATTTCTTTGTCCTGATTTTAAACAGCCTTTTAAAACCCAGCATTAATTTAAACAAGATAATATAAATTAAATTATGTGGTTTGGTGCAGTTCAGTGTTCCCCCATTCAAAGGCTTTGCCGTTTTTTAAACAACCCCTAAGGAGATGCACTTTAATATTAATCAGTGCTAAAAAAAAATCATTTTTAAAAATCAGTTTTTATCCACTAGAGAAAAAAGCACGGGAAGGAGATTAAGTTTAAATGTCTAGATTTGGGATCTGGCATGCAGGATACCTGCAGCAGTGGGGCAGATGGAGAGGGGATCTGGGGAGAGCTGGTGAAAGACCCACGGGCATGGAGGGTGCATGGGGGGTGCGTGGGTCGGTGAGTGGTAGCACTCCCCTCGAGCGGCTGTTTGGGTAAAGCAGCCAATTAATGCGAATCCCGGCTGGAAAGGGCGCCTGCGGGAAGGTTTCCCCACTCCTCCAGCTGTGTGCGCGGCGTGACCCCAGCCGGGGCGGCCGCCGGTTCTCCCATGGGGCCAGTAGCTCGGCAGGGGCTTGGCAGTGAAAAGCTGCCTGCGAGAGAGTTGTAAAAAGTAGGTTTTATGGTTTCTACGCGTCTCCCGGGAGATGTGAAGGAAGTCTCCATATCTGGCCTTTTTTCTCGCCCACTTTATCTTCTCATCAATATTTACCAGGCACGCTATTTTCTCATGAAAGAGAAACCCCTGTTTTCAAAATTGGGACCTTTTGGCATCTTTGCTACTTACACACTATTTCCTTTGGCCGGGGGCCTGCAGACGGTGTTTCTGTGTTGGAATGGAGGGGTGAAGGGAGCAGTGACACCGGTTGGTGCTTCTGCTCTTGTGTGCTCAGACTGAAGGCCAGCAGCTCCAAGGGCGGTGTGAGCCATCTGTGGTCCTGCCCGGTCCTGCACCCGGTGCAGGCAGGCGCAGGCAGCCCCTGTGCCAGGGGCAATGGCCTTGGGTCTGCCCCCACCAGGGGATGCAGCATCATACTTATTTATCACTTACTATTTACCACATCAGGCCTTCACACGTTATATTTCATCAAGTACTAAAGTTTAAACTGCCTCAACCTCCAGGAGCAGCAGCATCGTTCTGCCGTGTTCCAGTTTATCCTCTCTTGGTGCAGTAAGCGTGGTAGCACCATCACCCACCCGCTGTCCTGTCGGATCCATCCTGGGGCCGGCAGACCCTCTTCATATAGACGCTGCAAAACTTGCTTTTGCCTCAGCGCACAGGAAATTCCCCTGACAAACCCTTCGATCCGCCAGCAGGTACGAGCTGCCCCGTTACCGACAAACACATTTGCAGCTCTAACTCAGGGCTCCTGCAGGCTGGACGTGCCGGTGGGTTGGGGCACAGCAGCCCCCTCCTGCCGCTCCTCTGCTCCACTCTGCATGCAGGGAGGGGAGAACGTTGGGGCCTTAAAATAACGGACCCGGATAACTCGGGTGGCAAGGCAGCAACCCCAGCCAAGACACGTGGTATCTCTCCTTCTCAGTGACTGCAAATCGATGGGTTTATCCCACCTTGCCCTCTGGCTGTCTCCCAAGGTTCGGTGGTCCCTGCAGGGAATTATTTTGGGGAGCACGCTGACAGCTATCGGGCTGCTCCCTGTAAGCAGTGACCTACTTCCGCCCAGTGAGATTTCTAGCTGATTTCTGACATTCTGGGTTTGGTTTTTTTTTTTTTATTTGGAGAGTTTGAGGAAGGGCTGGGGAGCCCACGCAGCTGCACAAGCTACTGCTCTGCTGAGCAAATGCCCCACACCGGTGCGTGCCGGGGTGTGCTGCTGCCGCGAGTGGGGCAACGGGTCATCCCCTCCAGATGCCAAACTGCCCTGGTTTTGCCAGGCTGCCCCATGCGAGGCTCTGCAGTGCCGTGCAAGAGCGCGGGGCCAGGACCAGCATGTGGTGCTGGGCAGGGCCGGGAAGCAGGCATGCCCTCGCCTTGCCTCCTGCCCTTGTTCCCCTCCTCTGTTTGCTAAAACAGCAGGACCCCGATGGGTCCTGTGGCAGTCGGTCGGGCTTATGGCGAGGAACCCTCCTGAGCCAAATCCCACTGTGCAATGCCTCAGTGGCACCCACGAGCACCTGTGGGCTGCAAACCTGGCACAAGCTCATGGCCCCCTCCAGCGTGAACCCATGCTGTTGTTTAAGGGGAACTGAATTTGGTCAAAGAAACTCCCAGTCTCTTTGCAGGGACTCGTTACTCTGGGGCAGGACGATGGTGCTGGGAGAAGCCCTGAAAACGTGGTGCTGTGGCTGTGCCAGGCCACGCTCCGGGAAGGAGTCGGGTGTGCAGCCCTGGTGCTCCGGTGATAAGGCGACTCACCAAACCCCTGCCTGCCCCCCATGCCCTCTCCCTGCACGGGCTGTTGGAAAGCAAGGCAGGGACTGATCCATCCCACGGGCCCGTGGCTGCTGGGGGCGGGGAGGAGCGGCCTCTGCCCCAGGCAAGACCCAGCACAGCAGTGTCACCAGAAGTGCTGCTTCTCCTGCCTTGCAAAGCCTCCTCCCTGCAGCTGGCTTGGGCATCAGCGTAGTGTCCTGGGACGTGTGCCGGGTGTGAGGCCAGGGAGTGACTGCCCAGCAAGCAAGTCCTTCTCGTCAGGCTGCTTAGCCCGGATAACGTGCTGGGCAGGAAAGCTGATGCCATTCCAGCCGCTTGCTGCTCAGCCGGCTGTAAGAAGCTTATGGGGCTGGCACCAGGGGCCGCTCCGTGATTAAGCCCTCTCCTGCCAGACCCGAAGGCAGGAGGCTCCTGCAAAGCGCTTGGGGCCTTCCTTGTGCAGCAGAAGCGAGAGGTGTCTGCAGGGGCAGCCCGTCACTTGGGGGGGGTCCGTGTGTGACCCCTTCCCACACCCTCGCCAGGCACCCGGGCAGCCTCAGGACAAAGGGGGTCAGAGCTGTGGGTGCAAACCGCCCTGGTTCTGGAGCAGGCTGCTGGACATGCTCCCTGATTTTTTCTAGAAATGGGTCTAATAATTAGACCCATCAGTTTACATAGAATTAGTCCTGTTCACTTAACCACCAAATTATGACTTCAGAGATTCAATCTCATTACTTGGCCAGCGAGCTTGGCAGGATGATCCCTCTTCTCTCATTACGTTACAAAAGTACTAAGCCTTTGCCCTGGCTGCTATTTGCTCCGCTGCAGCCGGACCGGGGGATTTGGCAGGGTTCCTGCGGCAGCCGCCTTAGCCAAACAGATGAAGCCTCATTAGCACCTGTATCAGGGAGGTATTTATTTCCATTAAGACAGCACGGAGGGTGCTTTCCTGCTGGGCACAGCGCAAACACAGCAGGAGACAAAGTCCTGCTCCCCCTTTCCTCGAGAGCTCCCTCATCGCTTAGCATCTATTTAAACTGTCTGCCAAAATCAGACTGAGCCACAGACGAGTGTGTCTGTGGCTCTGCTCTTCCCACTCAGCAGCCAGCAGTGGCACCCCAGCAAGCAAGGGGACGCGGGGTGCCTGCAGCCCCTGGGGACGGGGCTGGGACGAGGCAGCCTGCCAGCATCTCGGGGACGGTCAGCACGCCCTGTCCCTGGAAATGGCTGCAGAAGGGCTGCTAGGGGGAGGCTTTGCTCTGGATCTGGTCATACGTGTGCTATGTTGCACACCACGGGTGAAACCAGTGGTAAGAGATGGGCTGAAAAACTGAGCTCTTCACTGGGGTCTTTATGCCCAGAAGGGTGTTTGGTGGTACCCTGCCACCAGAAAACACCAGCCCCGTCAGTCTCCAGGGGTTGTTTTTAATATGCTGGAGGAAGAAGGCAAGGTCTTCACATTCCTCCCACACTTAAACAGATCTGGGCTGACCAGAACCAGTGCCGTGTGCTGGGGCACGCAGAGGAGGCAATGTTAAACCCCGTCGAGGCGAGGCAGAGGAGCCAGCCCCGGGGCAGGCAGGGGTACAGACAGGCTGCCTTGCTGCTGGGGATCACAGCAGCAAATTTATGCCTTCTGGCTTTTTTAGGAAGCTGTTCCCTGGGGTTCCTGCTTCAGAAGTATTGCTCCCTGCCTGTGACCATTTTTTTCCACTAAATTAGAACTTAATTCCTGTACAACATGTCCATCAGTTTCCTGGCCAGCTCAGGGCAAGAAATCCCAATCTATAGTTTGCAACCAAGCTGTTAGGCATGGAGTAAGCAGTCTGCCAAGGAAAAGTCACGGTGCAGGTAGTGGCTGGGCAGAGCTGTGCCCAGACATGGCTCGGGGACGGCGGCACATTTTGTAAGATAAGCCACTACTTGGTTGTAAGACTTTGCTCCGGGACCACACAAATGCAGTACAAATGTCACTGTTTTAATCAGTGAAGCTCTCTCAGTCTCCTACTGTCATTTTGTCTTTCTCAGTGACTCAGGCTGAAGGAATTTTTTCCCTCTTTGTCCCCTTGTCCCTTCTCAGGTAGAGATAAGGGGGAAACTGTGGGCTGGTAGCAACACCCAAGCTCTCTCATAGAAAGGGAATGATCGCCAGGCATCTCTCACTGGTGTTTCCTCTTCCAAACATTGGGATTTCAGTACATCACTCTCTCTGTGGTTGTGCAGTAGTAATAGCACAGCACATAAAAGGGCACTCTGAGTCTGAAGCCATTTCTATTAACAGCTTACAGTCACACCTCAGTTGTTTCCTGTAACACCGCCAGAGTCATAGGGAACCTTCCCTTTTCTTAACATTTACAACTGTGTCAAATCAAGATTTAAAAAATTTATTATTATGCGTGGTGATGCCATTTCTTAAAGGTCAGGGATACAGAAAGGAAAAGGTAGGCAGCTCTGTGCAGTTTGGGGTGCCTAAGCCAAGTCAGTGAGGCTCTGAAAGCAGGCAAAGTCCGTCCCTGCCCTCTCCCTAGTGAGGACATGGGCAGAGGGGTGAGGACTCCTAAGAGCAGAAATGGCCTAAGCAGGCAGCAGGAGGGAGAGGGTGTGGGACAGATTCCCAGGAAAGGTGCTGGGGTGATCCCAGGTCCCCAGCAAGGGGGCCAGCAATGCTTCCCCTCTCTTGCAGCAAGTGCAGAAAGAAGCTAAAGCAGATCACATCAAAATAACCATCAGTGTGGACAAAATACCAGAACACAAATGACAGGCGTTGTAAGAACAGTTGAGAAGCATTTAGTAAGATAAGTCTTAAAATAGAGTTACGCTTCATTAGTCGAAGAATTAGGTAAATGGCTACTGGAGGTAGCCTTTCTGCACACAAGTTTGCTGTAGTTTTCAGTCAGTGCTGCTCTTGCCACCCATTAAATACAAGACATTAAAATCAATCATTAATAGCTTTAAAAGGTTTGTACAACAACCACCATACTCACTCATGTTTGAATGTTAATGGGGGTATTTTTCCTTAACAGTGGATTCTTTTAGATAAATTACAGAGATTATTAAAAAATAATCTGTGCCAGTTATTTTTTTTTCCAATACATGTTTAGACTAGGCTCCTGAAATAAATTCCCGAAGCTCCAATTTGAAAAGCCAAAGGTTAATCCCTTAAGAGCTCAATGAATGATCATTAAGGGGATAGAAAGTGTTGGTGCGGTGCAAGCAGAGGCTGGAAGGCAGGAGGGAAAGATGTGCCCACCGCGGGCAGAGCCACTGGCCTTGCCTGGGAACAGGGAGCAGAGGGTCCTGCTGCCGGAGCAGGCGGG
>NW_009258951.1:2344534-2355164 GCF_000687185.1 Egretta garzetta
GGAAAGAGCATAAAATTGACTTGAGGGGAAAGAGGGTCTATTTGGTTTGCCTGAACCATTTTGGGTTTGGTTTGATACAAAAGTATCAAAGGGATCTTTTGACCTCTACTCTGTAAATATTGTTTCCATGTAGGACATGCTGAAAGTAGAAATTGCCATGTTTAGATCTAGTCAACCTAACTGCTTCTGATGACTTTTTAAAAAAACCACAAAACCCCCAAAAAAACCTTAAAGATAGAACTAAACTGAATACACAAGTCAATTTGTGTGAAGACTTCTGATTTTGTTCATGTTTGGATGGCTCCACACCTCGTCTATCTGTGTGTCTAGGAAAGGGTGAGCAGCAGCCAGGCAGGAGAGGCATCGCTCGGTGCCCACCTGGGCAGGCACCTGGAAGGAAATAACGTGCAAAATGGTTGCAGATGGTGGGTGGTACAACAGCAGAAAAGCAACTTGTTTGGTATGAAACAGAAGACAAGATCAGGGACATAAGGAATGGAAGCTCAAATAAATCAGATACAATGAGAGACCTGATCCCAGCGTGATTCACTGAAAATAGGGGGGTTCTGATGGGGATGAGCCATCTGCAGGGACAGCAATCACAGCTGACCTGTAATGCTGCAGGGACCGATGCAGACTGTAATGGCACCGTGCCGAGTCACCTGAACGTCCATCAGCTGGTCTGATTTCCCAAGGGAGAGTGGAAACTCATTTGGTTTAGCCAGGACTTCCCACCAATGCTGCGCTGCGGTCTGCTCCTGGGGAGCGTTTCTGCCTTGTGTCCACATGCGCATGTCACCTGGGACGTGTGCTAACTTTGCTTTACAGCATCTCGGAACAGGTTTATATTTATGTTTCAACATGCCTATAATTTTTTTTGTTGTATAGTGAATTAGATACAGTCCAGGTGAGTCTATCTGTATTTGGAATTTAAATAAGGGAGGTGGGGACTTGGGGACAGAAGAGTCCCTGCAGTGGTGCCGCTTCCGACCAGGACTGCAGTGCTTCAGTTTTTGCAGCTTAAGCTGAAGCTGTTGCTTCAGCAGCTGCACATTAAATTAGTAACGGTCTTAGTAATGATTGCCAGGATATTTGTTTCCAGTAAGAGCTGAGCTGGCATTTCTTTGTACTACACGATTAGCTTTTCATTAAGCTTTTTTCTTTCAGGTACTGACGTATCTGTTTATGCCTCAGCATCACCTCCGTCCTAATTGTCAATAGGAGCTCTCAAATTTTACCTTGCCAAATGCATATTGAAGTTTCACTGACTTACAGAGAGCTGAGGGATGCCTGGGTGCTCCAAGACATGGCCAGGAAAACATTCCATGCTCTGGGGCTCAGGCCGGTGGCAGGACAGGAACTGGCTGAGAGCGTCCCGGTAAGGACAGGCGACTGCGACCCGCACAGCAGCTCCCAGGGAGGAACGGCTCCGGGAGGAAGGAGGCCAGAGCAGCTGGGAGAGAGAAAGAGCTGCGGGATAATGAGAAAGGGAACAATAGCTGGAGGAGGAATTAAAGGGTCTGGCTGCGGAGGCATCAGCGCAGAGGTATTGCTCAGGGTGCCCCTACCCCCACCAGCTTCAAACCTGTCGGAAGAGAGTCCAAAAAAGAGGGACTTCTAACACTTAGTTTGAACTCCTGTCGCTTCTTTGTCATTACTGTATTTTCAGATATTCCCAAAATAAAACAGAATGGAGTATTGGCATCAGGACAGCTAAAAATCCAGGATTCATTATGCAGCAGCACTAAACTGAATAATTTAGTTTCCATTTCCATGACTGGTATTTTCAAGGCCCTTCCTTCCCCAAACTAAACCCTTTGGGCAGGAATGTGAGGGAGGGAAGTTTGCAAAAAGGCCACCGATCCCTGATGGGAGGAGGGGACGGGCAGGGCTGGTGCCGCCAGCGGGCAGGGGGACATCACCACTGCCCAGGACCACTTGAATGTCATCACCAGCAGTGAGACGTGGGCAAGGATTGCACATTACTCTTGTTGGAAAACCAGTGCCAAAGTAGATCCTTAGATCCATTAGAAAAACCATTGATCGATCATTACTGGTAGCTTTGGACCCTCGAATTCAAGAACAACTAAAATATAGCCAGACTCTAACATGGCCCACAGTTAAATAGAGCCTGTGCCATTAGCAGGGATGTGGTGAATAACACCAGGTTATGCTAACAGCCTTTGAAAATGCAATTCCAGGGTTAGATAGTCAGTATCTCCATGTTTGAATGCATAAGCACATAACTGCTGCTGTACTCAAAGCCAAAGGGTATGTAGATGTTTGGTTTTGTCCACGTGGAAATGACAATTCGACAGAACTCAGAAGTTTTATATATATTTTTTTTTTTAGAAGTTTTATTTATTTATATTTTTTTATATTGTGTTCAGTTTTGGGCCCCTCACTACAGGAAAGACGTTGCATTGCTGGAGTGTGTCCAGAGAAGGGCAACGAAGCTGGTGAAGGGTCTGGAGCACAAGTCTTACAAGGAGCATCTGAGGGAACTGGGGTTGTTCAGCCTGGAGAAGAGGAGGCTGAGGGGAGACCTCATCGCCCTCTACAACTGTCTGACAGGAGGCTGTAGTGACGTGGGGTTCAGCCTCTTCTCCCTGGTACTGGGTGATAAGATGAGGGGAAATGGCCTCAAGTTGTGCCAGGGCAGGTTTAGGTTAGACGTTAGGAAAAATTTCTTCAACAAAAGGGCTGCCAAGCATTGGAATGGGCTGCCCAGGGAAGCAGTTGAGTCCCCATCCCTGGAGGTATTTAAAAGACAGGCAGACGAGGTGCTTAGGGACATGGTTTAGTGGTGGAATGGCAGGGTTAGGTTAACTGTTGGACTTGATGACCTTAAAGCTCTTTTCCAACCTAAACGCTTCTATGATTCTGTATTTTCTAGTGAATTAAGGGGCACTGGTTCCATTCAGAGCAAGGCAGTCGCTACAGCTCCTGGAGCAGCAGCCCAGCCTGCAGAGGTGGGTGAGCACCCAGACAAGCCCAGTGCAGCTGCAGGGATGGTGCTTGCCCTTGGGCATGGCCAGGCCTCAGGGAATGGGCACCGCCAACACCGGCCAGAGCCCTCCAGTGCAGCAAACCCAGCAGCTCCCATTGGACCTGATGGGGCTGGGGGGAGCCGCTGGCACGACACGGGCACCCCAGGAGACCGTCGGGTGCTCTGCACCACAGCAGGCGAGATGCGCTGTATGGAAAATGATGACTCACTTCAGCTCCGTCAGGATAATAGCACGGGGTGAGATTTCTGCAGGAAATATAATACCATGTGGGGGTATATGGCATGTTCCGCCTTTTATCTAGATCAACTCATGTAGAACGGATTGGGAAAGAAAATGTGGGTGCAGAATAAAGAAAAGGGGAAGGATAAAAATCTCGGAAGGGCTTCAGTAAGCGTTTTTTGTTAACAGCGGCAAGAGGTCACCTCCACAACTTTTAAATCACGCTTGTTGCTACCTCCAGTCCATAGAAAGGCAATATGCCAGGCTTTCACCCATTATTACATTACTGTTCTCTGATTTCTTCATCTTAGCTTTCAAAAATCTGTTACAGATAAGTTTTAACACCTTCTTTCCATGTTGCACACACAGTAGGAAGTTTAGCACCTGAAAGCATTATCTGATTTTAGGTCTCCTATATTTTTAGTGTTGGCAAAATTTATTTTAACCAAATAGGTGACCTGATCAAATGCTATATTAAAATGTCAAGAAACAATTTTGCCTAAGTTTAAGCATGTTTATAGAGAAATATCAAAAGGGAAATGCAATTGAAAATCCAATATTTTCTAATACCTGCTAAATGTTAACAGACGATGTTTACCATTGATGTGATTTGCTGGTGATGCAATTGCAGGTATTTTCTAAGTAATATTCGATGTCCTCTGTTCCAGGACGGGACCCTGCCTCCAGCTGTGCCTGCTGGGCCCACACCCTGCTCTCCCAGCAGCCTACTGAGCTTTGGGAAGTGCATTCAAGTACCTTCCCCCCTGCACACCGGCACGAAGCTGGCGTCCAGGCACCTGCTCAGGGCCAGCGCTGGAGGCGGACACCGTGTGAATGTGCCAAGTGGCTGAGATCCGACTCCTCTGAGGGCATCTGCTGAGTGCCCTTTGCACATCTGGAACTGGCCAGGGGCACAGCCCTTGCGATCCTGCCCTGGCCAGGGGACGCAGGGCCACCTTTCTCAAGTCCCTGCCTTGGGTGGGAGTCCAGGATCCAGCCCCCCCACACACTCACACTGCAATCCCATGGGCACAGAGCGAGGCAGGGCCAGCTCCTGCACACCAGGGCCGTCCCTGCACATGTCCCATGGCTTGGGGACATCTCCTTACACAAACCGTAAATTGTTGCTGTGAGCACTGATTATAGAATCATAGAATAGGTTGGAAAAGGCCTTTAAGATCATCAAGTCCAACCATTAACATAATTAATAACATTGCCAAGTCCACCACTAAACCATGTCCCTAAGCACCACATCTACACATCTCTTAAATACCTTTTAAATATCCAGCCATCAGAGGAGCCCTTGAAGATACCTCATGGATGCCCAGGGAGCATGGGTTTGCTGCAGACAAACCACAGAAAACTGAGAGCTTTGCTCTGATCTCTGCAGCCTGAAGAACCTGCCCACTATACTGATTACCAAATTCTTGCTGTCGGTATGGGTGCCTAACCATACCTGTAAGCCCGATGTATCTGCAGGAGGCAAGACAGAGCTGAAACCTGCCCAGCAGGTGAGGAGTGAGGACATATGCAAAACTCCCAACGTCTGGAGAGCTGTTCTGAGGAAACATGGCTCTCACACCCATTTCCATCACCTCAAACAAGATCACCGCTGGGATCACTAACACGGAGTGCAGAGTTAACAACGCTCTTGAAACCACACGAAAACTCCCTGCAGCAGCAGGGCTGTGCATGAGCAGTGCTGTGCAGCTCCCCTGAGCACAGCTCCCTCCGCTCCATCCAACTCCCGCTTCCTCACAGCCCTTGCTGGGCTGGGAATACCCAGCTGCCTTCCCTGCTGCTAACTTTGGTCCAGGTAACAGAGAAAAAGACAGAGAGAGGGCGAAAAAAACCCAGCCAACCCATTACGCAGATGGACAAAGCGGGCATTTAAGTGCAAGCTAGCTCCAGTGAAAATCAGAGTTAGGTCTCAAAAATAGCTTTAGGGTGAGGCGTGTTGCTGCAGTCGCGTGCTCGGCTGTACGGGGAAATCCAGCTTTGCTGCAGCGGCAGCATGGATCTAGGGGTGCAAAAGGATTTTGCGGGGGCAAGAGGAGCCAGGCAGGGCTGGAAGGGGGCACCAGTCACCTTCGGGGCCCCACTGCTGGCCCCCATGGCTACCCTGCCTGCCAGCTGGGTGGTGTCCATACAGAGACATGTCCCTGCAAACAGGAAAACCTGAGCCTGTACCCCACTGAGATACGCTTGTAGGATGCTTTGGTTATAGCACCTCAGAGGGAGTGCTGCGTTCATTCCCCTCCGTGCATTAGGTAGCAAGCACTTAACTGAAATACTTAATTTTGTCTCCCTTGGTGTGCGATCTTCACTGTTTCCTGCCTGTTTGTCATCTTGGCCATTTGAGGAAACTGTGTAATGTGAGTATTAACGCACTATTAAACCTTCTCAGTAGAATTGTCTTTCTTGCCTGGTAGCTGAACAAAAGATCTTTTCTACTGAGAATAGTAATTTCAATTTAAAATGGCAATATAAGAAGGAGGCAAGATGCTCCCTGCTGTAATTAGAACAAGTTTTCTGGTATTCTGCGTTATCTTTAGACTCTGGAAGTGTAGCTGCTTACTAGGATTAATGTCACCTCTATTAACTCTACTTATTGCTGTGTTGGTATCACAGGAGCATCCCAGCGGCTGTGCTGATCAGAAACCATTTGCATATTCTGAAATACAGAAGGCACTCTGAAACAGCAGTTTTGTTATCCTTGTTGGTTTATAATATTAATAAAGGCAAAGAAGGAGAAGAAAAAAACGTATAGTGTTCATCCCTATGGGAATATATGACAGTCATATTGGATACTTACCAAGGCCTTACGGACCAAGCACTCCGAATTCTTGCGCTTTCCACTCACCACATTACCCACTATTGATTATAAAATTATAATCTTTCACATGCACAATACTGCGTCATTCTGTCTTCCAAAGTTTACGCCCTGGTGGGACTCTGTCGCTCCTTGGGGCTTACATTATGCTGTGTGCAGATCTACTTAATTAGCCCATGAACGGCTTTTGTTTTCAAGACAGCAAAATGTCAGCTCAGATATTAAAAATGCACACAGGCGCACGCCTCTCTCGCACCGGGGTGGGGGAGAGCAGCTTCCCGGGCCTCAGCAGCAGGCATCGGGGTATCTCCTTGAGGGCTGTAGCACAGCAAGGCTTCTTCACCCCCTAAATAGCAGGCTGACAGTCTCCAAGAACAGCAAAAACGACAGCAACTTCCACTCTGCAGGGACAGCAAGCACAGGAGGGCAAAGCAGTGGCAAAGCAGACGTTGCTGGCAGCGGAGCTTTGGGCGCATATTCTGCTGGCACTTTCTGTGAGCAGGCTGGGAACTCAGTTAAGACTTGCTTTCAACCAGCCGTGCATGTCGTATCTGCAACAAACACGTCTAATTATTCTTACCAGCTCTTGAACTGTCACTTCCCAGGTTTGTTTTCCCGGGAAAGGCAAACAGAGGCTGCCGAGGCTTGCAGCGGTGAGCAGGTCCCGTGCGGTGCCAGCCTCGCTGAGGTGCTGCAGCGGGCCAAGATGCTGCCGTGCCAGGGTCGGGGTCCCCTGCTCCCTGTGCCCCCCTGTGCCCCCCTCGCCCCCTCTCAGGCTCCCAGGGGGACAGGCACTCCTTTTCTGGAGCCGAGCAGTTCCTGCGGTGCGCTATGCAGTAGGATCCCTGGGGCTGGTGCAGAACCACAAACCAGAAACCCACCCTGTCAGCCCTTCACAAGTGGGAAAAGGGAATATTGGGCATCTCTTGTGCGAGATTTTACACGCCTTCCTGGTTTTCTTTACTCTCACGGACATTTTTGTCTTGCATATCATTCCCTTGCCAGTGTTCAGCCTTCCACCTCAGTTGCTAAGGGCCACAAGTTCTTGCAGGAAGGTGACAGAAATTGCTTATTGCACAAAAGCAACTTCCCACATACCTGTCTGCTCGCTCTCAAAGTTCCCAAATAGATTTACTCACAAGTTGAGGCCAAACCTGGGCATATTCAGCATGTGAAGCTAAGGCTGGAAGGAAACCAAAACTGGGGCAAATAGCCATTGCTCACAGTCTGTCTACTATATATTTTTTAATTATTTTTAGACAGACAAGGATGAGCTTTGCTTTTTTGGTAAAAATAAGTGTTTGCTCAAATCCTTTAAACCAAAATTTCCTCAGTTCTAACCCATGTGCAGGTGGCCGTTGGAAGCCAGTCTGAGGGACTTCTTACGGCTTCAGAGGTGTAGTATTTTAAATACTGCATGCAGTAGTATTTTAAAATTAAATTAATTAGTTTTTCAGGCTCACCATTGAGAATCTGCACACTGTATAAGGGGTGCTGGGAAGAGATGCCATCCTCTGTGACAAATGAAAAAGGAAGTTATGGCACTGGAGAAAGAAAACACGGTGTGATAAAGCATTATTTGGCCTAAAGAGTTTCTTAATGAAAAGGGGAATCAAGCTCAGCAGAAATCAGTAAGTAGGTCACAAGCCAATTCAAGTAACACGTGAAACAGGCATTTCTGCAGCAAATAAGATGTCCTGCAGCAGGGCGTCAAGAGCAGCTCACCCTCCGAGTTCTGCGCTCACTCACCCCTTCCAGCAGAGCTCCCAAGTGAGACATTAAGAGCCATATATACAGGTGTGCATACGTGTGTGTGTGTGTATATATATATATTTACCCTCACTATAAGCAGGCATTGTGATGATCTTTTCTACCAGCCTCTCAGTCTGCAGTTGGTTTGGGCCCATTGTTCACACTGGCACACTTTGAAATACTGAAATGCGCATCTAAATCTTCCTGATAACCAAACCCAACAGGTAGAAACAGCTGGATTTGTGTCAGACTGTTCCCTTTGCACACCCACACACTGCGATAGTTCAGCACTAATTGGACTGATCAGGATTTTCCATTTGCTCTCAAGCATGCTTTTTTTTTTTTCCTTGTTAGGGATGTATCATCCCTTTGAGTTAGTTAAATCAGAACAAAACATTCAGTTTAATGGAAATCAGTGGTATAAAATCCCAGATTTTGCAGAAAGTGCATTAAGAGGCAAAGCTGGAATGAATTCAGTTTCAGCTATACCAGACAGAAACCTATTCAGCTACAAGGCATATGCTAGAGCTATGGAGGAAAAGGTGCTAATGCAACATGCTTTATGGTTGTGGTCCAAAATGAGAACAGATCAGTGATACAAGCAGGAAGACACTAATTTGCTGGCTGTGTATGAAGGCACGTAACAGTATGGCTGCTAAAAAATATGCCTTGGTCTTTACTCGTGTAAGTGCTTGGACCTTTCGCAGCTGAAGCACTGCAGTCAGGATGAGCAAACTGTTAAAACCAGTATGTGAGATTTCCACTTCCAGTACTGGCAGGCTCAGACGGGCGGTGCCGAGATGCGGGCTGCCGATGAAGCCGCAGGGCCGTAGCTGTTTATACAGCACGGGCTGTGCGGGTCCGGCTGCAGCGGGCAGGCGCTTTCCCTGGCAGGGCCAAAGTGCCACTAAAGCGGGTGAGGAGCGAGGGTCCCTGCCATTTGCACGCCTCTGCCCTCCATCAGTAGCACCCGGCTGACCCCCAGGTTGTAGCAAGAGGGGAAATGTAGTGTAGGCAGAGATAACAGATGAGGTTTGCAAGGCTAGGCAAAGGATGAAATACTGAGCAGTCACAGTAACTGGGGTATAAAAAAGGAAAAGGGATGCCTGGATGAAGTGAGGTTTGTGAGGCAGGAGTAAAGAGGAGGCAAGAATTCCAGTGCTTTCGAGAATGTGCATAAAGAAAGGGAAACTCTCTTTTCTGCTGTTGTGAGGAAAGGTGACTGTGGTTCCAGAAAGATGCTGCTGTTTGCAGTATGTGGTAGCACCTGATCTTCTCAGTGGTGCCCAGCGACAGGACAAGGGGCAATGGGCACAAGCTGAAACATAAGCGGCTTCAGTTGAATATGAGGAAAAACTTCTTTACTTTGAAGATGACAGCACTGGAACAGGCTGCCCAGGGGGGTTGTGGAGTCTCCTTCTCTGGAGATATTCAAAGCCCACCTGGACGATGTCCTGTGCAACATGCTCTAGGGGAACCTGCTTTAGCAGGGGGGTTGGACTAGATGGTCTCCTGTGGTCCCCTTCAACCCTTGCCATTCTGTGATTCTCATGGTGGAGGTTCTCCCCCAGGAGAAGATGGGAGACGATGCCCAAATGTGATGTTACACCCTCGAGGGTACCACCAGGAACTGCTGGGGCAGGGAGGCAGCTTGATGCTTATAATCAATGTGATTGACACCGTCACAACGGTGTCTGCTTCAGGTGCCCCACCCTTCAAACAAGCCACTGAAAAATGAGATGACACTCAGAAAAAAGTTACAGGGATGAGTCAGGTATCTTGGAAAACCCTGTCCTGGCACAGCAGACTAAATAAATTGAAGTTTCTCAGACCAGATTATAAATCTGAGCTTGGAGTCTTCAGCAATGGATCAACAGTACTGCAGCTGAAGAATGAGAAGCATGGGTTTGGTATGGACTCACTTCTGCCTTCGGATACTTACACGTTTGTATTCAACCTTGAATAGGCATATTGGTCCCACAAGAACGTGATGCCAGATGAGGCATCACCTCTCTTTGCAGCCATGGCTTCATGCTAGATCAGGTGTCTCTCCTGTCCTCACCATTAAGCCTGAGATTGGTGTGAACACTGCCACGGGTGCCTGGGCAAATCCGGCACAGGCAGCCACGTCCTCCTGCCAACTCCTACGAACGCTTGTGCTGGTGATCTCGCATTTCTCCAAGTCCCATATTAATGAACTGCAGGACTGGTCGTAGCTGGGTTCACAAGCCCTATTCCAGAGAAGGTGGAGAAGTCCCCGCAGCCGGACCCTGTGCCTGGTGTTGCTGCCTGCACCTCAGCCTCTCAGGCACGAGCACAAATCCCAAGAAATGCCTCCTTCCCCAGGCAGCTTCGGGCTCCCTGAGTTACTGCTCCGACCTTTCATCTCCATGGTGTGGATTTATGGCGCTGCTTAGGTAACAGAGGAAAACAGGCTGTAGTTCATAATGCATATTTACCGATGCTATCTAATGCTGCTTCGGTATGACTCAAAATTTGCCCAAGACAGGGAATTCAAGGAAGCTGCCAAGAGAAGCTACGTGTTAGCAATGGGACTGAGAAAATCACTACCAAAATAGCAATTGTAAAGGGAAGGATAAACTAAAAGGCTTCCTGTATGCTAATAGCATCGCTTTGTATTTTTTTATTCTTTTTTTTTTTTTACACAATAATCCAAGCCCTTTATTAAAATGAACTCTGGTTTTGGCCATGCAGCTGATTCTCTGAGGAGCAAAATGGCTTTTTCATAAACCCAAATGGTGGGCTTGATATTATTGTACTGTATTCACCGTACGTCTGGTTTGTGGGTTGGGTG
>NW_009258951.1:2355227-2356040 GCF_000687185.1 Egretta garzetta
AGAGGGCACCACTGAACAGTTTTGTAAACCGGGCTTGCTTTACAACACGGCTTTTACAGATGTTGCTGTTCTTGTCTCATTTTTTGCTTTCCTTTCACATTCAATTTGTTTTAAAATTAAAAAGAATCTTCAAACTAGTAAATATGCAGTTAGGGGATGAGTACAAAAAGAAAAAAAAAACCCTAATATACCAGGAGAAAAGGTCTTAACATTTACAAAATTCAAGCCGTTGCTTCAAAGTTGTAGTTTGTGTAACTTGCCCCAAAAGAGATGCCAGGCTGGCAACTCCATCTGCATCCACTTGCATATTCCTACAAGGGTACAATATGCAGCTGATTTCCCAATTAAGCTTTCCCAACAAAGTAGTTTTATAATTTAGACAGACTCAAAAGTTTGAAAAATACATATTCATGAAGTACTAATAATCCTCCGTCTAGAACAGAGCTTTTAGCTGAGAGCAGATATGACTAGCTCATGTATCACTCACCACACATCCGAACGAAAATGTGAACGAGGAAGAAATGGCTGAAACCAGCAGATTGTGTTTTGCTAAGACAATAAATAATAATCGTATTCTGACTCAAGTGCCAAATGTATAGCGCTTAATTAGAGGTCAGTAGAGCGTATTTCTGCTCAGCTGTTCCATTTACAGCAATTAACATGTTCGTGTCGTTTAAACTGGGTTGCAGAGCAGATTTCAAAGGGCTGAGTGAAAGCAGCATCAGGGAAGCGTTGCTCGGGCGCTCGCAGCAGCAGCTCCGGGGGAGCGCGCCGGGCACCCGATGCCTGCGCCCCGCCAGGCGCCGGTGCTGG
>NW_009258951.1:2357097-2366972 GCF_000687185.1 Egretta garzetta
GGGTGCTGCGGGGGGCACGGCCCGCACCCCACGCTAGACCGACCTGGGCGGGTGGGAGCTGCTCAGCCAAGCACACCCGCTTGGAAACCCTCTGAAGAACAGCGGGGCAGGTTTTACCTTCCAGTTAGGTTTTCTTTCCTGTTTTCTTCTTCTTAGATGCGTTACTGTTCCTGTAGAGACTCTGTTACTTCACCTCAGACCTATGTGACTCTGGTGGAAGGATCATGACTGAAGTTCTCTTCTCTGCTGCTTTGAATGGAACTGAACCCAACCTGTTATCCGGCAGCGGCTGGTCTGCGGGAAACACGACCACCAAGTGTTCCCTGACCAAAACTGGCTTCCAGTTCTATTACCTGCCCACTGTCTACATTCTGGTCTTCATCACTGGGTTTTTGGGAAACAGCGTGGCCATCTGGATGTTTGTCTTCCACATGAGGCCTTGGAGCGGCATCTCGGTTTACATGTTCAACTTGGCACTAGCTGATTTCTTGTATGTCTTGACTCTGCCTGCCCTCATTTTTTACTACTTCAATAAAACCGACTGGATCTTCGGAGATATCATGTGCAAGCTGCAGAGGTTCATCTTCCACGTGAACCTGTATGGCAGTATTTTGTTTCTAACTTGCATAAGTGTGCACAGGTACACGGGAGTGGTGCACCCCTTGAAGTCGCTGGGGAGGCTGAAGAAGAAGAATGCGGTGTACATCAGCACGCTGGTCTGGGTCATTGTGGTGGCCGTGATTTCTCCAATACTCTTCTACTCGGGAACGGGGATAAGGAGAAATAAAACCACTACGTGCTATGACACAACAGCCGATGATTACCTGAGAAGTTACTTCATTTATAGCATGTGCACCACAGTGTTTATGTTCTGCATCCCATTCATACTGATCCTTGGTTGCTATGGGCTAATTGTGAAAGCTTTGATTTACAAAGATTTGGACAACTCTCCTCTCCGGAGAAAGTCTATTTACCTGGTTATTATTGTGTTGACGGTCTTTGCTGTGTCTTACCTTCCCTTCCACGTGATGAAGACCTTAAATCTAAGAGCCAGGGTGGATTTTCAGACTCCACAAATGTGTGCCTTCAACGATAAGGTTTATGCCACTTACCAAGTGACAAGGGGCCTCGCCAGCCTCAACAGCTGTGTCGACCCTATCCTTTACTTTCTGGCAGGTGATACCTTTCGAAGGCGGCTTTCCAGGGCGACCAGGAAATCATCCAGAAGAAGTGAACACAACGTGCAGTCCAAAAGCGAGGAAATGACTCTCAATATTTTATCTGAGTATAAACAGAATGGAGATACGAGTTTGTGAACGAACGCAAAAGATATGGGAACAGTTTGAAAAAATCCTCTGCTTTGAGACAGTAGGACACTGTAGTGCTACAAGCGTGTGAGGAAAATCTATCAGTCTCTCAAATTCGTTTTAGGTAAAGCCTCATGTTCTGATCTTAGAAAGAGCTTAACAAAGTCAGCGGAAGAATTTTGATGGAAAATAACGTGTCAAAATTCAGCTTTCCTTCTCCTTACGATATTCTCATTTCTTTCTGACTTGTGTCAGATGAAGTAAAATGAAGTAAATCCCCTAAAGGAAGAAAGCAATCCAAGTGCTTCTGTTTTAATGACTTAGTCTCCCACATTCAAAAGTGTTCTCAATCAGCCTCTCTTTAAAAATAAGAAATAAAAATAAGAGCGAGCGGTATCTTCTCTTCTCA
Source organism: Egretta garzetta (assembly GCF_000687185.1). NCBI lineage: Eukaryota > Metazoa > Chordata > Aves > Pelecaniformes > Ardeidae > Egretta > Egretta garzetta. The sequence continues at coordinate 2,358,814 of NW_009258951.1, forward strand.
GGCTCAGTCCACATACCTAGCCTTTTGCTCACTTGCCGTTGTAAACAAGTATCTAAATCAAAGATACAGTTATCTCACCTTTACAGCTTTATTATTTCTTCATCTACTTCTAGTGTTGATAATTATTTGATAGTTTGGTAGCATTTATAATTCAGTCTTCTATGAGTGCCGGTGTTTTACAAAAGGTAGGCTTACTGGTGTGTGCATGATTATGCTTTCAGATTACGATGGTTGCTCATGAAAAATCTGGACCCCTTAAAGGCAAGTAATTGGCTTCCAGGTGAACTGACACCTCAGCCACCGGCAGATAAGCAGATCTCCAAGAGCTGGTGCAAGCAGGCGCCTGCTTTGCACATGCATGTAGTGGTGCATTTCGTGAACGGATGTCAGCGTGCAAACGCATGCAGAGATGATTTGGTTCTGAGCCGCTGATGGTCTCATCCTGCCTTCCATGCTGAGGAAAACCAGCACCTTGTCAGCCCGAGGAACCATGGGATGGGGCTGAGCACAGACTGGGCTCGCCTGGGGAGCGCCTACGCGAGCTCTGCGGAGCCAGGGGCAAGCCACCCTTCGCAAAGGCTGACCAAGATCTCCCTGCAGCACGAACACTCGACTGCCGGTGTTGGGAGCCTTGCTGGAGTTCTTTACGGGTAGAACGTGAGAAATGTGTGTGCTGAAAATAATTGTACCTTTCAAACAAGTAAAACTACAGTTGCTCAAGTTACTTGTGTTTTCATTTGGTACAAGAATATTTCTGTTCCTGGCAATCTTTACAGATAACGTAAGAGTTGTTTCCCAAGAAGATAATTATTAACATGGATAATATGAATGGATTATATATTATATATATAAAGAAATAATTGGGGGAATTAATTTTTTTTGTACTGTGACAAATTACTGTATTAACAAGATGTTGCAATATACTACAGACTAAATCCAGCCCTTTGTTATGTATCTTCTCCAAATGTTGGAATAGGTCATCCAAAATTAGCCAAACTGCAATATTGTATAACACAAGAGGTAGTGATCGGAGCACAGACTAAATCGTACATGGGCAGTCTTAGTGGTTTCTCATATTTTTAAGAAATGTATTTGAAAATACTGTGTGCTAAAAATGGTATGGAAGCATGCTCTAAATTATAAATTTAGTGTACAAAATTAAGTTCTATGTAATCCTAAGGGCGATTTTAACAGATCTTCATTCCTCCGGTCTTCATAGCAAAAGTAAAATATTTGTATTTTACTTACTAATTTCCAGTGATTGGTAACCACCAAGAATAGCTCTAGTTATTTTTTTACAACATTGTACAGCAGCCTCTGTTCACACGTACAGCTTCTTAATCTGCAAAATCCCTATTTATTGAACTTATTTATTAGAAAGCTAAATGTAAAGTGTGTAAAGTGTGGTTCTCCGTATTCATATCCAGAATTGGGCATTAATGGAAAATTTAACAGCATGTTTCAATCACTGTAATACTGTGTCTTCTAACAGAACATCTTTATAATAAACTCAATTCCACCCTGACTATTCACTGTTGATATGTAACCTAGTGATAAATTAAACTACTGATATATAGCCTAAAGATAAATTAAGCTGCTGCTGAGGAAGCATCGCTTCTTAAAGCAATGTTAAGATCTCATTTAGCCCCATAAGATGAAAAATGTAGAGGTAGTGAAGAAATCCCAACCAAGGGTCAATTGCTAATTAATCCCTACTGACAAAAGGCTGTGAAGCAGCACAGCCTATTTATATCACCAGAGAATGAGCCTGATTCACAATAAATGACTTCTCCTATTATGTGATTATTTGAGACTTCATTCAACTGAGGCATGTCTTGTTTGGAATGGCAGATGAATTAAATGGAGAGAGAGCATAAAAATAGGATATTCTTTGAATTTGCTTCTCTAGCTTTAAAATCATGTTCATTTCCCAGCATTTCGTGGTCTATTTCTCCCTTTCAGTTGGGAAATAAAAATGTTCCACTAATCCATGTCTGAAAAAAAGATCTGAAACAGACACGGCAGAATGTAAAGCCGTACACCCTGGTTGGTCCTTATGTAGTTACTTACAGTCTTTTTGCAATATGTCTCTTTAATATGGCAAAGTTGGCTGACTGTTACAGTGTGTATGAAATCCAAATGCAACCAAACTCTGCGGGCCCCGCTATACCCGGCTGGGGATGCTGCCGGAGACCCACGGTCTGGATAGACGCCCTGCCAGGGCGATCTGCCTTCTGCAGCTCAGGACAGCCACCTCTGCTCCCGTGTCTTTTTAGGCATTCCTCATGAACAGTTGAGAAAACTGTTTCATCTTGCCTCAAGGACTGCAACTGGCCAGATTATTCACCCATTTCATTACTGAGGTCTGTTCTGATTATTTCACGGAGATCACTTCTGATGGTCGGCCATGGCTGGCAACTGCACTCGGCATCTTCCCCTCACAGAAGCGTATGGGAGTCTGCCACCAAACACGGAGAAGGATCATTAAACACATTTTACAGTTTTCAATCTTCCGGATCCTACGACCTGCAGAGCTAACTCCTCAAGCCACATCCTGCTCCATTGTGACTCCCTGCTGTACCCATACCGAGATGTCACAGCCACCTCTGAATCCAGCTGGAACTTGAAGCCGAGCCTCACGATCTCATGTAAAGTTCCTGCCTCATTTTTTTTTTTTTTTTTTAAAGCATTACTATATTTGACATGAGGTAGTCAGAACAACTGCAAAAATCACACCAAGGTCGTATCTCCTCCCACAGGATTTACTTTTTTACCTGCAACATGTCAGAATCATGTCTGTTGGGCTATCCTGTCAGGAAGCTGGTCAGATGTGGGGGGGATTGGACACCACCAGGACAAAAGCCAAGCAGATCTCCAGGCACCATGATGGCTGGAGCCATTAGCACCTGGGGAACTTGGCAAGACTGTTCTTAAATATTTACCTTTTGGCACTTACCCTTACTATAATGTATTTGTGGAAGACAGTCAGTCCACCAGCCTTGGAGGCCCACGGTGATCCCTGTGTTTAGACGTAAACCGCTGTGATGGGTTTAGTCGAAGAAGCATTTCTCTAAGCCACTTGACTGGAGTTTCTTCCTGACCTATCTGATATGCAAAGAGAACACAATCTCAGCTACAGCCTTTGGGCTGCTAATTAATAATGAATAATGACGATGGGTTGTGTTTACTAGGAACAAGATTCAGCTGACTACAGGAAGACCACCTAAAAGTTTCACGTTCCCTCATCATGCTGTATTAGCCTTCAACTAACAAATGAGATTAAACATTTTATGATTTTGTGGTCATGCTTTTAACCTCTTTTTCCTCTGGGTATATCTGGCAATCTTTTAATAACTACAAATCATTCAATGAAGACGCCAAAAGGTCTGAAGTAAACAATTATTTAGAGCTTAAGTTTTGCTAAAGCATTCTACAATGATCCATGCCGGAACAAGTTATTATTCATTAGCTATATTTTGCTTCCTCCAGCTCATACGGTTAATTTTTTTCCTCATTTATACCCATTAACTCCAACATACGGTAATCTTTTAACACAGAATGAAATCAGCATGAAACCTACACGTGCTCTGCTGTCATTTTGTACATTTTCATAACATAGCATGTAGGGTTTTTTGTTTTAATCCAGTTCATTTGACACCAAGTTAATGAAACTGTAATTGGACATAGGGAACCAGAAGTATCTTGCCTGACCCTGCTTTGAGCAGGAGATTGCACTAAATGCCCTGGTAAGCTGCGTCCCAACATGAACTCCCCTGCGATCCTGTGGAAGGGGACTATGGGAAGCTGCAGGGCCATTTCTGTGGCTGACAGCCCACATGCGAGTGAATCCGGGAGAGCATCCCACTGCCTTCCTGGTCACACCCAAGGACAGAAGCTGAAGATCTGTTCCATAGTGTGGGCCCATAGACTAAACACTTGGGCTCATGATGTTCAAGCCCAAATTGGGGTCATGCCAAGTATTCCTGAGCCCAGTGTCTTCCCATTCTCTTTCTGGATGAGGAAGGACAAGGGGACACACGCACACAAGGCTGCGGGCCCCCCGGGCCCAGGGAGCAGGCACTGCCACCATGGCTGCTCCAACTGCAGGGCTGAGTCTGTCCGGAGCCCACGGAGCGCAAGGCGCTTATTCTGAGGGCTCTGGTCCTGCCGAGAGCTGGGTGGAACACGTTACAGAGAGGGCTGCTCTTCCCCACTGCCACCCACAGAGTCGTACTTGGAAGGTCAGGGCTGTAGCAGTTAAACACACTGGCCCCAGGGTGCCAGGGGTCAAAAAACCTGCTAATTGCCTCTCTGGGATTCTTTTTCTTTTTTTCCTTGTCACTAGTTTTTGTCTTCAGATTGGTCCAGAACAAAAACATTAATAAAAGGTGATACATCTTAACACAGGTATTACTTATTTCTGCAATAAGCTCATCATTTTTCAAGTCTATAAATTCACATTTGTTACCTGCAGTGGTTAGTCTCCACCTCTAGTAAAATTTTTTGAAGGAAACTCCAGGCCTGAGGTTGAATTTGAATATGAAAATGGTATTCCAAGATCCTGAGCAGCCATGTTCGGCAGCTGCCAGTTGCAAACTGGGGACGGTGCAAGCAGAGCTGCAGGGGGGAAATGCTGGCCCTTGGGTGGAAGTTGGTTTGGCCCTATGCTAAAAGCCCTTAACTTTAAACAAACAAACAAACAACAAAAAAAAAAACCCACACCAAAATACCAAACGAACCCCCCCCAAACCCTCAGCTGCTTGAATAGGACTGTTTCACCCTACTTACATGTGCTGTATTATTTCCAACTTCGGGTGCTTTGCACTGAATCAAAACCTACTACAGGATATTATTTCTGGAGCCTAACTGCATTGGCACAATAATTTCAAATCCTCTGAAGACATACAACTTGTGAGTTAAAACCACTACTTATTTCATGGCTATCAATTACAGTGTGTTACAAGGATAGATGTGAAAATGTTTATTTTTCTATTGTACTGTGATTTTAATATCGTTGAGTAAGTTCAATTTTTGTGTAAATACTGGTGAAATTTGACTGCAATATCTGCAGAGACAGTGCTACTTGGTATTTAAGTCAGGCTATGTAACTGCTTTAATTAAATAGTAGTAAAAAAAATCCCCTTATTTGTCTATAATTTTAATGAATAAAACGATTTTGTTTTTTAATAAAGCACAGGGTTGTTTGCATGTACCTTTACTGTTAGGCATGGCTTTTGAAGTTGTAACTATTTTTAGTGGCAGCAGAACTGCAGCCACGGAGTTACTGGCACTGTACCTAGCAACCTCACTTTGAAACCGCTCCAATAAAATTATGAAACACTTTTTCTGCCTTTTGTATTATTGCAGTTAATTCATGTTTCCAGGTGATTCTTCAGGCAGTGATACGTACTTAAGAACAGATAATAAAAGGTTTGCAAAATATAAAAAAAAAAAAGTAGAGCCTTGAGAAGAGCCAGGCAGATCAACCGGGAGTCAAAAATCAGTGAGGAGATGAACAATGGATTTTAGGGACAGCGTGTCCGCAGGTGGTGGGCGAATGACCCACCTCCTAACAGAGATGGAAGCCACACGCCTGCAGTTCTGCGGGCAGAGGGCTGAGCCAGCACCACCCTTCCCACCTGCACCGAGCTCCTCTCCCGTTTCTAGCATGCGGCCAGAGAAGAACCCGCTCCCAGTCCCTTTCTCCCTTTTCCTCAGCAGCTCCCGCTTGGCCTCGGGTATTTATTCCTGCAATTACTGTCCAGCATGCGCAACCATAATCTGACAGCCTGGAGTGCATCATCTAATCTGTACAGATCAAAAGCTAAATCAGCCTTTACAGAAACTTTCTTTTTTTTCTCTCAGGCAATGGCTGCTGCACACTGATTTTGTTGCAGGATGCAGCATGACAATTGCTTCCCAAACAGCTTAACACTTAAAACCAATTAAAATATTTAACCCCCTTTTGTATCCATGCCTTGCCTGACAGCATAGGTATTTCAGATTTTATATCAACCTCTTATTTTCATGCCATTGACTTGTTTCGCTGCCCGCAGCCACCCCAACTTCACACACAATGGAGTTTCATTCTGCTTACCTCTGGATTGGTGCTGGACGGCCACAGTGCCCTGAGGCAGCCCTGCTCCCTGGGGCTGGGGATGCTGCTGGGAGAGCTCAGGGGCTCCAAAGGGCCAGGGGCACAGGCTGCTGGGACCCATGGCTCTGCCAACTCCTGCACCCCAGCTTCCCACAGCAGCATGCCTGCTTTGAGTGACCGGGGACAATTTTTGCCATCTTCTTCCAGTTCCAGTAACTGCAAGAGGCAAAACCCTGATGCAGAGCCCAAGGACCCAAGCCTCCAGCTGGTATTGCAAGGGGAGGGGCAGATTTCTGGCTTTGAAGACTTTTTGATCCTGCAAGCTGAAGGTGCAGGTGTGGGCACTGACAGTGATGCTGTGGTGCAAACTGCAGGTACATGGGATGTAATGTATCTGTATTTCACTTATCACCTGTTCTATTTTAAAATTTATTTACCTATTTTGTTTTCATTTCTTTTTCCCATTCTTGGTTTATCTTTGCACTTCATGAAAACTTTGTAGCTTTGCTGTAATATCCCTTCAATTGTAATGACATTTTCTTATCACTAAATAGATTCCATCTGCAACAAATTGTGCTGTTTCACACCTTTCCAAAGTTCCCTTTCCCATCTGACACCAACTAAGACCTGATGGCCTCTTCCACCCTCAGCACAGAAACCTTTAAATACTTACAAGTCAGTCAGGTCTAGAAACATGGGGGTTTGTAAAGCTCTGCTCTTACTGCTTATATATAACATAAACAGCAACATACAGTATGCAAATGCCATATTGTAATACTTGAACTGATTGTGCATTTATTTCCGGCTTCCTTCAACCTTGGCCTAAGTGTATAAATGTGGTTTGCTGTTTACCCTGGTAGATGTGAGTCAGTGCATGAACATAAGGAATATTTGTTTGTAAACTTTTTTTAAATTATCTTACAGCATTAGAAAATAGAAGCCTGTGGTGATAGGCAATGGGCTGAATAGATAAATAATTAAATAAACAGGGGGGTTCAAACCATGCAGCTCATGTTTCTGCTGCCAGCGTCGGGCTCCTGCTCTGATGCTGGGAACACAGCTGTATGGTGCGGGCTGGGCTGGGAGCAGGTCAATGCTTGGAGGCTACTGGGAGAAGTGAGACATTCCCATGGGATTTACCCCAACTCTGGCTGCGGGGCGGGCAGCCAGTGCACAGCTCCTCGGGTCCCGGCCCCGCTGCCCATGCAGGCAGCCCTGCAGCCACCCCCCTGCCCCGCAGCCATGCCTGCATCCCCGTGGGGCTAAACCTGACCCAGGGTTAGACGTGAGAGGTGCAGAGCTGTGTGGTGCCTCTGAGACTGAAACAACCGTGTCTGCTGGCAGAAATATAAATACCCAGAGACTTCACGAGTTACACGGCAGCTGAGTGTGGGTGTCACAAATGCTAGCAGTGCCTCTACGTGAGGTACCAAGAGGACAGTGAAGCGCAGGGTGTATTTATAGCCCCTGGGGCGCACACACCAGCACAGTGCTCCTTCAGGAACAGTGTCACCACCCTGTGCGTGACCCACCGCCCTCCCCAGCCCTGCACCCGGAGCGGGGTGCTGAGGTGCCCAGGGGACACAGCTGCCCCTCCTGCCCGCTGCTCCTGGCCAGCAGCCGGGCTGCAGGAGCAGCAGGGCAGGAGCAGACACGCAAGAGCTGGACAGGCTCTCTGCACCTACAAACCTCCCACCCCCTTTGGGGCTCTTGTTCCCCAGTCGGGGTCATGGCAGCCGGCACTGGGCAGCAGCAGGGACAGGGACTTCTCAGCCAAAAATCAGGCAGCGACTCCCATGGGGAAACCCATTGCCAGGGTCCCAAGTGGCTGCACCTCTGCCTGTGCATGTACCACTGGGCTGCTGCCTGCCTATGGGAGCATCCTTGTGTCCGTGAGTGACCACTGGAAGATCCACTCATTTGAAGTGCTCGAAACAACGTTTACCCTTCCTGGCATTCCCATATAGCTAAGGAGCGGCAGAGCTATTTATGTAAATAATTCATAAACATCTACCCCGTTCAGTTTATGACTCTTCCACACAGCAGCAGCCGCCCTGCGCGC
>NW_009258951.1:2366982-2377065 GCF_000687185.1 Egretta garzetta
CCGCGACCCGGGGACAGACTGATATCCATCAGCACAAGCTCTGCTGCTCTCATGGACCTTACCCAGGACAGCAAGTGCCTCAGCTCTGTTGTAGTGACGTTAAGAATAAAGCCAGGTCCTGATACATGTTGCTGGCCATTGATGGGACCACTTCCATGCTTGCACTGTGTGAAGGAACCTGACGGCTGCGAGCGCACCGCAACGCAGGGGCTGGGGCATCCCTCCACCTCTAGGCCAGACACCCAGGACACAGTCACGCTGGGCTTGTCCCCTGCCCACCGACAGCAGGGCTCCATGCTCTGGTGGCACATGGGCACGCACCGCCCCCCTGGCAGCATGTGCTCTCTAACAGAGATTTCTCTGTGAAAGTGGGGTTGGTTGGTTAAAAGAGAGAGCGTTTAAAAATGCATTTCCTTCCACTACAAATAACAGCCTTTTGTAGGAAATGGATTTTTTTCTCCAAGATGGTGACTGAGAAACAGCTCAGCTATGGAGTTAACTGCTAACGCAGCGGAGAGGAGGGTGCTGGGGCCGGGGAAGAGGCGCAGAGGCGGATGGGCGCAGGGCAGCGGCAGCGCGGAGCTGGCACAGCACCTCAGCCAACCCAGCGAGCTGCCGACAAAGCAGAGCAGAGAGAATACGAGGGGCGAATGCTCAGGAGAATGCAGGAGTGACTTCTGAGCTGTAGAGAAGCCAACATTTACTGTTGGACATCATTATCCAGCGTTTGGATTATCATAGTGCTGAGGCCCTACCCGTGATATCAGGCCACCCAAACAGAGAGAAGGGACTGACAGAGGTGGGGAAGGGATGATCCTGCATGCAGCCGAGCATCCTGAACAGATGTGCCAGAGACCTGGGGCACAGCCCTCTGGAGGAGGAGGATTCACTGGCTTGGTCTCTCTGAGACCCAGCTGGGAGAAGCTCTTGGGGGTTATACACAGTTTTTGTACCAAATACTATGCTATTATTAATTTCAGAATTAAAAAGTACTTTTAAGAAACCACGTAAGTTTAATTCTTTGTGGACTACTTGCATGGCAGAATTTGAATATTCTCAGTATAAACAGCTGAGATGTTCAGTTATACCTAGAAAATAAATAAATTTTGCATTGTAGAAGAGAAATTATTTACTTGTTTGATATTGCTGAGCTTTTTTTATGGGAGATTCATCAAATGACACTGCCCTTGCTGCTGTTATTTCCTTAAAGCCCACGAGTGAGCAGCGTCAGCACTGGCCCTGGAACAACTCCAGCTGAGCCGGGACAGGGGTCCGGACTGGCCGCCTCCCGTCTCACTGGGCGGGTGCTGCGGTTGCTGGAGCCGACAATGTTGGGCTCAGGCAGCCCAAAGTTCATCTCTCCCCTTTTGAAGGTCATGCTCAAACACTGCAATGTGCACATCTGCATTACAGAGAAGAAACTGCAGTTCTGTTGTGGCTGCTTTGCCTGGGCATCGCCCTGCTCTGCATGGCCCCACTGTCTCTGACCACCCGCCGGCTGGCTCTTCCCTGGGCTGAAACGCTCAGAGCAGCAGCATTGGGCATCCCCAGCGCAGCCAGAAGCTGCTTCTGCACTGCAAACACCAGTGATGTGGCTCACTCGCCACCCTGAGAAACTTTGTTCCACTCCAAGAAAGTTTCGGCAGCAGAGACAAACTCCTCCTGGAGCAGCAGGTGCCTTCGGAAACATAGACGAATGCAAAATGAAGTCGTACAGATTCTGCCTCAGCGTACGGACAGACCAGTACATCCCATGTAACCAGTAAGAGCAGTGTGTTGTGTGAATTTGTTCCTGCTCCAGGAGAGCTGAAAATTAGTGGTGCTGACACACTGCACCTCCTGGGGACACACACAGCTTCGGCAGGGAACTTGGGACCAGCACGGGCAGGGGTTGTAAAATCCCGGTTAAAAATAACACTTTGCTATAGGGAGAGGACTGTACCTATGAATTTTAGTTTACAGAGTTAAACTCAATTTTTGCAAAAAGAAATCATGAATTAACAGCCCCTTTGGATAAATTTGTAGGTGCTGTTCAGCTGCTGGCAGTCAGAGGAGCCGGCAGAGCCGGCGGGCAGGGGGGGCAGCGGGGCAGGTCGGCGCCACTGCAAAAGGCCCGGGTTGTGCTGACAAGGGGCAGGAGCCAGGACAGAGCTGAGCGTGCAAACATGTAATTATTTTTTTCCCCAGCAACTCCCATTTCCCTGTTTCCCATTATATTCATTCCATAACCAGCGATGTCCTCTACTGCATAACTCCACAGCAGCTGCTCAGTGTGGCAGCGCCAGTCAGCAACCACCGGCTGGACCCAGGCTGCTAAACCAGTCCATCCCCGTCCCCATCCCCAACCCTGTCCCCATCCCGACTGTGGGCTCCATCCAGGACCCCAGGACCTGGCCGGGCACAGCAGAGGATGGGTTTTGCCTCTCCTGCTCCCCTCGGCTGCAGTTAGGCCAACGAAACATTAAAAATGGTCTTGCAGGGTTTTTGTAGCAATTACCAACGTGGCGACAACAAGCAGGCCAGATAAAAGCAGCACGCCCAGGCTCTGCCTGTGCTTTCTCTTGAGCTGCAGCTTTCATCTGCCTCAGCAATGTGTCAGGACATGTTTGGCACAAATAAAAAAGTAAGTTGTTGTTTAACATTCTTGTGTATTACTGAGCGGTGGCAGTGATGCTTCCTGTAAAACATATCTGCAAGCGTGGCAAAGCTGTTTGATATTACAGCCTTATTTAAAACAGCATTTAGATAGTAAAAGCAGTCATTTCCCTCCATCCCCACATACCAGTTACCCATTAAAATTCCTTCTCATGCTCTTGCACAAAGACTAATTTTGGCAAGAGACTGTCTTGCCCTAGATTTTTAAAAGACTACTTGTTTTAAAACAAAGTCCTTCGGGCAAGGGAGAGAGCTGGGGGAAGGACTGCTTCCTCTCCCTGCCCGCCCCAGTCCTGCGGCGGCCCCGATACCCCCTGGTCCCATCACCCCCCTGGCCCTGACACCCCCCAGCTCATCACCCCCAGGCCGAGGTGGGTGCAGGAGCACCCTCCTCCCCCATTGAGCGGGTCCTGGCCCCGCCGAGGGGTGCTGGAGGGGAGCGGGAGCTTTGGGCACCGAGCAGAAGGAGCCGGGGGGAGGGGGGAGGATTGAAGGGCTGCCATTCGCCTTGACATTTACACGCTAAAAATAAAGTTTCCAATGTTAAATGCTTTTAAAAAAAATTATGCCAATATTCAGGTATTACTTAAGGGACTCGATTGAGAGTAAAAGCTCCGGTTTTATAAGCTGTCTCTCACTACCATCAGAATAGCTTTTCACCAGGATGTTCTTTTATTTCTAAGTTGTTTCCCTTCCTTCAGGCACTGGGCAAAATGTCACTTGACGGTGATAAGAGAGCACAGCAAAAATCAGAAGAAAAATGATCTACAGGTGTCCAATGTAGCACCACAGCAAATAGGTACAGAGAGACCCATGGAGGCAAATTAACAACTAAAACCTCACTTCAAGCAGATGGAGAAGGCTGACTTGACTGTTTGGATGTGATTCAATGAAAATGTTCTCTAGCCTTCCCTTTCTGCATGGGGAATAAATCTGCAAAGAAAAACATTTCTCTTTGCTGTTTGCTGGCAGGTCTGGTACCATACCAGCGATATCTAGCATTGCTCCGGCCAGCTTCATATGCGTTTCTTAGTAAGTACACAGGAAAGTTTCTTTGGCTGGCTCTGGGATCGTCAACAGGCTGCTAAACCAAAGAGAGGTTGAATAATACCATTGAATACCACTGAATACCACTGAATACCATTGAATGAGCCCAGCCAGTAAAAGCTGTATAAGCAGTTGCCCTTAATGCCCGTATGTAAGGCAGTAGACCTGAATTTTTGGCTAGCAGCTCTCTGCAGTGCTCCCATCCTAGGCCATGGTGCCCTGCAAGGGATGGCTCCGTGCAGGGACGCTGCCTTTAAAACCTCCGGGGGGGCTGGCAGGACTCCTGCCCACAACTGGGGATGGAGCCCAGCACAGCCGCAGCAGCCACTTCCCAACTTCCAGAGAAATTCACCCCATCGCCCTGTGCTGGGCTCAGACAGCGAGAAGGGGCCAGAGCTGGCACACATGCTGTCAGACATGGGCTGCTGATGCCAGCGGAGAAGCTCCAGGTTGGCTTCGTGGCCCCGGCACGCGGCCCTGAACCTTCACCAGCGGGTTTGGTCACCAGCTCTGCTCGTTTAAGCCCTCCTGCAACTGATACTGGAAGGGATGACTCAGCCCTAAATATAGTTACCTGTACCCAAAATAGAGCTGGGCCCTGCCTGCAGCTCGCCCAGCTCACGGCGTGCGCGTCAGCCCTCTAACGACTCCTAAATCAGCGGGAGCCGAAGGTGCGACGCAGAGCGGCAGGCCGTGGGCAGCGTGAGCCGCGGGCAGCAGCAGCGCAGGCTTTTCACCTGCAGAGGAAAAATCACCAGCCCTCCTGGAGGGGATTTTGAAGTAAACTTTCAAAAATGCAAAAAAGTAAACCTTTAAAATCCATTTTGAATTCTGTTTCCTTTCCAGAATTGCATGAGTACTTTATATTTTTATAGAAACAAAAGCTTTCGGTTGGTGCTTTTCTTAATCAATTTATACTAACCAGAGAGCTTATGAATAGGATCAATTTACACTGCATCTAAAAATACACCATCAACTACATACACACATATATGGGGGGGGGGTATATGTATGCATGTGTACCTAAAATGCTAAGATCCAATTGTAATTTATACTATTTTTTCCACTTTGAGTGACACATTTGAAATTGCTTACTGCAATACCCAGCCTTGCAGGGAGAGAAGTTTCACAGCTTCTCTCTGAGATGGTTCCTATCACCCTCATATGACAGCGGCTGAAGAACCAGGCACTGCTACCAGCAGGTTCCCCTGAAGCCCCCCCCGCCGCAGCCCCAGGAATTCTAGGTGGCCGAGAGCACGCAGCAGTGAGCCCAGACCCATCTGCAAACAGCCCTGCTCCCCCAAAGGTCCAGTTATCCCAGTGACCAGCCTGCTGACCAGCTGCTGCCCCTGCAGCAGTTACCGTATGTGTTTTAGGATTTCCAAGTTAGAAATCCCCGATACTTTGCTGTAAAAGGTGGGGAGGCAGAAAACACAATGCACTGGCAATGCACAAATGGTGCTTTTGTAATTTGCCCCGCACGCCACAAAGCACCCCTGTGCCCATAACAGGCGGGAGCAGATCTAGAAGCACCAGTAAGTTCATACTGGTGGGAAATCTCTAGGAGGGAATGGAGAAGCTGGAGCCACTCAGCCCCATCATCTTTTTCATCAGCATCCAACGCCAAGAAGATGAAGGGTTGCGTTCTGGGCTCTGCTTTGTCTCTTAGACTGAATTGTTTGAAATGTCAAACAAAAGATTTTGCCTCTTAGGCTAAGATAAACTTAAATTAGATTGTGACAGGGTCTACCCCAGCAAACCCCAGCAATAATTTGCGCGTTGTGAAATGCTCCTGTGTCTCATGGGTGCGATGAGGCGCTGGCTGTGCTGCTGCCTCGCCTTCCCTCCCCGCTGTGCTATGCCTAATGGCAGCCGGTGAATCCAGACCTTGGGCTTCATTACTGCATGATGACTAACCTCGCTGTCATCACTACCTGTAATTAAATGCCAGAGTTAATATTTGAAGCTAAGCAGGTGACATGGCAGGAACAGAGGCCTCCTGGAGGAGCCTTGCCAGGGTACGATGGTTCCCCACTGGATTTTGGAGCCAGGGCGCTTTGCAGCTGCACTTTACTCACCACCAACGTGCAGGTGGGACGGGGTGAGCCCGTGGGGTGACTGAAGGGGCTTGGGCAGGCTGCAGTCCCCGGCCGGCTGCCCTGGGGTGCTCTGCATCGGGCTGATGGGAGGGAAGACACCCAACCTGATGCTGGGAGAGAAAAGGATTTAGGAAGTGGAAGTCACATGGCTTTAGCCAAAATGAGGACAGCAGATTCATTTTACCCTGGCAAAGTGCAGTGAATCACTAATTTTCTACAGTTTTTCTCTGTCTTCTGAGACACCCTCATCCCGCTCAGTGTTGCCAAAGCGGCAGCTCCTCGGTTTGCCCATGTTGGTGCCTCTGTGCTGCACCTTGCCTGCGGGAGCAAGGGCACCTTCCCAGCACGAGGCACTGAGGGCCCCAGGATATTTGGGCTGAACTGGGCTGTGCACCCGCCGAAATCCCACAGGTCACTGGGCTGAACTGGGCTGTGCACCCCCAGAAATCTCCTGGGATGCCGGGGCTGAACTAGGCTGTGCACCTTCTGAAACCCTTGGGATGCCAGGCTGACCCGGGCCATGCACCCCCAGAAATCCCCGGCAGGGAGCTGCAGCAGTGTGCCCGCCGGGCCAGTGCTCCTTGAGAAGCTTTTGCTCTTCTTTCCTAGTAATACTTTTAAGGGTATAAATATGCATATGAGATCACTCTAAATGAGTCATATTTCAGTGTCATCTAATTATTAGTTATATTATATGATATTTGCCAGCTCATATTGTAAACAGTTACTTTATATAACATATGGAGAAGTGTGTCAGGCTGCCAGTGGTTAAGAACTCTGCTTTAAAAATTATTTGAGTGTGTTGCTCGTTTTCATCGGCTCCAAACCTGTAAAGTTGTTAACATGTTTTTATCCAGTAAAATGAGGTGTAATGCAGATGCATTTGTCATGAAACTTTTTGAAGTACCCTCTGCATGTGAAGGAGATAGTTTCCCAGATGCCTAATGCCCTTTGCTAGCACTGGTGCTGTGATTTAAAGAAAAGTCAACAGCAATCAAAGAAAAAAAATGTCCCTGTAACACTATTCAGTTTTAGGCAGGAAGCACACGTCAGGGCTGGCATGGCTTTGCCTCCTGTAGATCTGCTTGGACTCTGCTGTTTGCAAATTACTGGCTGATCCTGAAGACTCCTGCTCTCCTTAGAGGCTACAATTTGCAATTTGTAGACTTTAATGTAAAAATACGTAGGTGCAGTCTGGAGATGCGCAGTTCCAGGTGCTGAGCAAGGACGGTCACTCCAAACCATTTAGGAAGGGGCACCGGTGACAAATTCCCCACTGCCACACACCACGCAGTCACACACAGACCGGAGAGAGCAACTTAAATCTCTAGCAAGGCAGGAGAGCAGCACTTTGGTTTCACTTTGAGAAAGGACGTGGGGTTTGTGGTGTGCAGCTGAACACAACAGTCATCGTCTGTCACTGCCTGGGAGCAGGCGGGTGCCCTCCCCAGTGCCACCACCCCTGCTCCCACCTCGGTGATGCACACGGGTGCTGCAGGACGGACCTGGTCTGGGCTCCCAGCTCCAGAGCTCAGAATGGGGCCTGGGAGCCGGACCTCTCCACTGCCTTCCCACCACTCAGACGGGTGTTTGCCAAGCCAGCCCCTCTGCCATCTGGTTTTGTTCTGCGGCTGCTCAGACCAGCCTCAGCGGCAACGCGGAGGCACAGCCCGGATCCCAGCTAACTCCCACGGCTGGGCTTGGCGGGAGCAAACCCAGCACAAATGCACCAGCTCCCAAAACACGCGGCGCTGCCCGGGTGGGCACTTCTTGGGTCGGAACGGGCTGGCGAGGGCTGTGGCACAAACCCTGCACACCCCGGGCATGCGGAGCTGCACCCGCAGGCCTGGGTGCACGGCCCTCGCACACGGCTGTGCTCACCAGCTGCTTTTAGCTAGCACGAGTTTATCCTTAGCCCCACGGAGAAGGAAGCCGCCTCGTTTTTGGAGAGAGCTGTGCTGTGTGATGAGACTTCGTCCCTTTTCATGCCCAAGCTGGCAGAGGAATCAGCCAGCCCAGAGGCTTGCCTTTCCCCCCAGCCACGGGCACGCTGGTCCCTGCCAGCAGGGACAACAAGCGTGAGGAGTGGGGAGGGAAAAGGCAGTGGTGAAAGAAGCTTGTCAGGGCTTTTGGGTAGCTGTATGGAGAGATGCACATCACGGATTTTATTTTGCAGAGCTTGCACCGTGAGTTCAGCACACACACGTGCACAGCACAGACCACACGTGCACAGCACACACGGCATACACAGTACACACACATGCACAGCATGCACAGCGTACACAGCACACGCAGCGTACACAGTACACACACGTGCACAGCATACACAGCACACACAGCGTACACACACGTGCACAGCACACACATGTGCACAGCACACACAGCACACACAACATACACACACGTGCACAGCACACACAACATGTGCACAGCACACAGTGTACACACACATGCACACACATACCCAGCACACACAACATGTGCACAGCACACACAGCGTACACACAGCACCCACAGCGTACACACACGGGCACAGCACCCGTACACACACGTGCACAGCACACAAAACATGTACACAGCACATGCAGCGTACACAGTACACACACGTGCACAGCTCACACAACACGTGCACAGCACACACAGCATACACAGTACACACACATACACAGCACACACATGTGCACAGCACACACAGCGTACACACACGTGCACAGCACACGTACACACACGTGCACAGCACACAAAACATGTACACAGCACATGCAGCGTACACAGTACACACACGTGCACAGCTCACACAACACGTGCACAGCACACACAGCATACACAGTACACACACATACACAGCACACACATGTGCACAGCACACACAGCGTACACACACGTGCACAGCACACGTACACACACGTGCACAGCACACACAACATGTGCACAGCACACACAGCGTACACACACGTGCACAGCACGCGTACACACATATGCACAGCACACACAACACGTGCACAGCACACACAGCGTACACACACGTGCACAGCACACACAACACATGCACAGCATGCGTACACACACGTGCACAGCACACACAACACATGCACAGCACACACAGCGTACACACACGTGCACAGCACACACAACACGGAGGCAGCGTGCCCGGCACGCGGGCCGTCAGAGGGAAGGGAAGGAGAAGGCAGCTCAGCCTCCGCCGGGGCAGGGACAGTGGCACAGGCAGTGCAGGGTCCAGGCTGTGCCCGTGCTGCCACTCACCCAGCGGCTGCGCCGGGTGGCAGCTGTGGGGACAGGACTTGTCCTCCGTCACCCCCACGGAGCCCTCTGAGCCCAGCTGAAACAGCCGGTCTCAAAACAAGGAGAAGTTGTGCAGGAGAGGCTCGAGGGATGGCACGGACACTGCAAGTATTCAAATGGGCTTTACTGTGGCTGGCAAGGAGCCTTTCTGGGTTGGAAAAGACCACAGCTCTTATTTCCCCTCAGACTACTGGGCTATTTTAAAATGAAAGCAGTTCTGCTCCAGCCCCAGTGCATGTCAGTGCTGTAATTACTCAATCACCAGGAAAGTTGGGATGCTGGGAGACAAGCGGCACGCGCTCTGATGAGCTGCTCTCAGCCTTTTCCTGGTGACTTGATGTCTCGTGGCTTGCAGGGAGAGATGTGTGCTATTATTTCAACTTTGTTTTGACTGATGATGAGAGTGAAGGGAGCGCTGGAGGCTGCTGGCATTGTTTGATTTAAGTAACTTCAGGAGAACTTCTCAGTGCTTGTCTTTGCTCACATAACAATCCATGGTGCTTCATTAACCATCCTCCACTCATCCAGCATGTCAGAAGCTGGTTATTTGGGAAGTGGTGCAGGCAGGCAGGCAGGCAGCAGCAGCACCTCTCAAGAGGTGCCAAGGCTACGGTGCTGGAGTTCTGCTCTGCAGGACAGCCTGAGCCTGGCTGGTTATTCTCTGCCTCTCCTAAGCGATTGCCAAAGCCACCACGAGTGTTTCAGTCTCCCTGGTCACCACTGTAACTGAACCTCTGTTTCCCTCTCCAGCCCCCACCCCGGGCTAGGGGAATGCTGCCACCAGGAGAATCATAGAATGTTTTCATAGAATCATAGAATGTTTTGGGTTGGAACAGACCCCTAGAGGTCATCTAGTGCAACCCCCCTGCAGTGAGCAGGGACACCGCTAACTAGATCAGGTTGCTCAGAGCCCCGTCCAACCTGGCCTTGAATGCTTCCAGGGATGGGGCCTCCACCCCCTCTCTGGGCAACCCGTTCC
>NW_009258951.1:2377496-2383915 GCF_000687185.1 Egretta garzetta
TTACCCCGACCCAGGTGCAGGACCTTGCACTTGGCCTTGTTGAACCTCATGAGGTTCACACAGGCCCACCTCTCCAGCCTGTCCAGGTCTCTCTGGATGACATCCCTTCCTTCTGGTGTGACAACCGCACCACTCAGCTTGGTGTCATCCGCAAACTTGCTGAGGGTGCACTCGATCTCGCTGTCTAAGTCATTGATGAAAACATTAAACAGCACCGGTCCCAGTATGGACCCCTGAGGGACACCACTCATCACCGGTCTCCATCCGGACATCGAGCCATTGACCACTACCCTCTGGATGCGACCATCCAGCCAGTTCCTTATCCACCGAACAGTCCATCCATCAAATCCATAGCTCTCCAATTTAGAGAGAAGGATGTTGTGGGGGAAGAGAAGGATGTTGTGGGAGAGAAGGGGACGAGGAGCGATGGGGATGCCCCAAACCACGTGGAAAGCAAAGCACTGAGTCAAAAGCACTAATCACTGCATCAGCTCTCTCAGCCAAGCTGGAGCTATAAAAGCCACTTAACTGGGATATAAACTTTCTCCAACAAATCTAATACATTTGTTTCAATGCCAGTTGACCATTAAATGAACATAATCCAAAATCGACATTAGTGCATCCTAACCGGCGAGCCCCAGGGATGCCAAGGGCAGCTGGAGAGCAGGGGTGTGAGCTCCAGCCCAGCCTACTTGAGCAGCAACCTCTCCAGCACAAGGTCGTAAGCTGGTGGTAGACAGACCAGGGTCATCATGCAGGAGCAGGGACTCAGCCTCAGCACCAGCAGCTTCAAGACGGGTGGTACAAGGCCTGATCTGGCCAGGCAGCACTGGCGGTGCTTGCAGAGCCCGGGGCATCGGCACAACCCGCCGTTCCCCCGGCACCCTCAGCACAAGCAGTGATGCTCAGTGTTAACAGGCAACTCCTGCCAATCCATAAGGTAACTGATGCTTTGTGCACATCTTTTCACAGCTTCTGGAAAATAAGCAGAGAGAGGAGCTGAGGATGAGAAGCGTGCCCTGGGAAAGCTGTCGGAGGAGCGGTCCCATGCCCGGCTGCATCCTGCGCTGCCCACAGCGCTGTGGTCTGGCCCCTTCCCCTCCCCACCACTTCTGCTCCCAACATGGCTCACCTTAGCTATAAACTCTTCACAGAGACTTCAAATCAGCGATAACATGTGCTGAAGTGTATTCCCAGCTGGCAGCGCCACGGAGGAGCTGTGCTATCATTCCTGGCTGCACTTTCAGCTCAGGCAGCGAAGCGTGAACCGGTGGACGGCCCCCCTCACCAGCGCTCCCCAGTTTCCCAGCCTCCCTTCAAAATATCTTCCCAAGCCCCGCTGCTGCCACCGCTCCAGAGCTATATTTAGCTGCTGGCTGTCATGCTCTCTCTTAATTGTCTGGGTTAAAACACCCAGTAAGATTTCAGAGCTAGGTTTAAAAAATTTAGTAAATACCTTTTGCATGGTCCGTCGTTAGAAATGCCCACCGGTGGTGGCAGGAGGCTGGCACACGCATGCCCTCCTCCGTCCTTGAATAGCACCCGGTGTTTTCATCCCCCCGGCTGCCAGTGGGCTGGGGCCTGCAGGTCACCGGGCTCGTTCTGCTGTGGGTGGCACCTTCCCGGCTAGATGGGAAAAAAAAGAAAAATTGTGATCTTTCTTAGTGGACTTAGTACTGGGTGGAAGAGCTGGCTGAAAACTGACCTGGACAGTCCCTGAATCAAAGCTGCTTTCTGTGAGATGCCAATCAGGTAAAGAACAGTTGTGCAGGTGGAAGCCAGGGCTCCCTCTGCAGCTCTGAGACATGACATTTCTCCTGTACCAACCTGTCATTTCCACCACCACTGCTGTGCTCCAGCAGAACCAGGCACCCCTGGGACCCACAGTAGGGTTACGGAGCTGAAGCCGTACGCAGCTTGTCTTCATCCGCCCCCCTGCGCTGCCCCGCCGGCAAGGAGCAGACCTGGCTCCCCTCTCCTGGGAACGTAACACGCTTTGGACTTCCAAGTTCACTGAGATCCTCAGATGTCTCCCCCCAAGGTGGGTTCTGGGTGGGCTGGCGACAGGACCCCCGCAGCCCCCCCGGGCAGGGCTGCCTCCAGCCCCTCAGGAAGGGGCATTGCCCCCCGGGCAGGTCCCGCGGAGGAGCCCAGCGGCGCAGCCAGAGGCCATTACGCCGATGCCCTGACACCAGCCAGCCACTGGCGGGGAATGATTAATTGCTGAGCAAATGTCCTTCGCGCTTTTAGCCTTTAGCACTAACCTGGTGCTCAGTGAGCATCAGGCAAAGCCAGAAATACACAGAAAATGGATTTCCCTGTACAGCTCAAAGGTATGGCTGTCCCACGGTCGTGGTCGTTGACTCTAAGGCTCACGTTTGGAAAGGGTATATAAATACTGATACGAGTGCAATCTCCATTTTCAAAGCCACTTAACAAGTTACAGTTTAAAAAAAAAAACAAAAATAGAACTAAAGGTGTTTCTTAGCAAGGACTTAACTGGAGCAGAGATGATTAAGGGCAATCCACTGTATTTCCAACTACTTAATTAGAAACAGGACACTGTAGGAAATTATCATACCACATTATTTCAGTAAAAAGCTTTTCAATAAAAAGATTAAACATGTCTATAATGCGTGAAGATATGAGCAGGTTATAATTACTATTGACCTCACCTCATCAGCAGTATTTAATTGATGTCAGGGTCTTTGTCTGCTTGTTCAAGTTAATCAGCACCCTTGGTCCTCCAAAGACCACATTTGCAAACCTCCTAAGGAAGGAGAAATCTTTCTGGGTTTTTTTTTCTCTCTTTTCTTCAACACGTTTCTCTGAAATGCTGGCATCTTTGGCTCTGCCAGGGGCACTCACTGCCTGTGTTTTTAAAATAAAACACTAAAATAGCTGCTCGGAGCCACCTCCTGCCACTTGTATTTCCCAGCCACTTGCAGCATGTTCGTTTTTTTTCTGGAAACGTAATTTTACACTTTCAGGAGTGAACTGCTCCTGAGTGGGCTGCAGGTGTCACGCAGGGTTTTTTCCAAAACCGTGCATGCCACCCTGGGTGAGGATGCCCAGGGTGGGATGGCTGCTGGTGAGTGCCAGGACCCCGGCCCCGCGCAGCCCCTGGCCCCATCGCGCCCTGCCACTGCAACACACCCCACCAGACCCTGCACCCCGGCAAAGGGCCGGCAGCCGACCTCACTTTTATAGATATGCACATATCGAGGGTTTATAAATACGCTGGGAGCCGGGTATGCATATGTATGGGCTGCAGCAGCACGCCGAACGGGAGGTGGGTTGGCTCCCGCGGGCTGTTCTGCTCCATTGCAGGCATACATATTTATATACACAGGTTTTTTTAAATATCAGATTTTTATTTTTTTTTTTTCCCTGCCTGGCCCCCAAGGAAATAAAACACTAAAATAGCTGCTCGGAGCCACCTCCTGCCACTTGTATTTCCCAGCCACTTGCAGCATGTTCGTTTTTTTTCTGGAAACGTAATTTTACACTTTCAGGAGTGAACTGCTCCTGAGTGGGCTGCAGGTGTCACGCAGGGTTTTTTCCAAAACCGTGCATGCCACCCTGGGTGAGGATGCCCAGGGTGGGATGGCTGCTGGTGAGTGCCAGGACCCCAGCCCTGCGCAGCCCCTGGCCCCATCGCGCCCTGCCACTGCAACACACCCCACCAGACCCTGCACCCCGGCAAAGGGCCGGCAGCTGACCTCACTTTTATAGATATGCACATATCGAGGGTTTATAAATACGCTGGGAGCCGGGTATGCATATGTATGGGCTGCAGCAGCACGCCGAACGGGAGGTGGGTTGGCTCCCGCGGGCTGTTCTGCTCCATTGCAGGCATACATATTTATATACACAGGTTTTTTTAAATATCAGATTTTTATTTTTTTTTTTTTCCCTGCTGGCCACCAAGGAGCTGAATGCCCTATATAACGGGTATTAAAAGCAAATCAGTGCACAGACTTTTAAAAAAGCGGTGCTGCAGTTGAAGATACAAGGACTTATGCTGTGCTCGAGTGCAGTAAGTTTGAAGCGTACAAAAGCTCGTGTCCAGACACCAGGATGGAATAATCATAGGCAAACTTTCCTTAAATAAAACAGATTATCTGGTTATACCAGAATCAAACAGAACCAGGACCAGGAAACTTCCCCTTTGGCACTGGCATACCTTTACCATAAAATCTGTTATGGAAAAAAACCCAAAACCCCAGCAGTGAAACATTTCTCTTGGCCTTGAGCATCAGGCTCAGCTCTGATTAAATCCCCAGGTGCTGGGGGGATGGCACCTCAGGGCGTTGTGTGCTGCCTCGAGCTCCCCACGTTTGTCCGGCTGCATCAGGGGATGCATCCAAGGAATGTTCAGCAGAGATCAGGGTGGAAGATATGTCCCTCCACATCTCATTCCCCCTCCCCTCCCACCCTGCAGATGCACAGAAAGCAGATTTGAAGACAGGGCACGCCGGCTAATTCAGCAGCGAGGTCAGGACTGCAAGGTTTTCTAAAACTACAAAGCAACTTCTCCACTGCGCCTTTCGTTGTGTTAAGCTGATTAGTACCATTTAAAAAGAAAAAAAGTAGCTTAATTCTGTATTTTAGCAAAGCTTCTTTACCCATTTAGGAGAAAAATACCTCTTTTCAGAGGGCCTGAAATTATATTAGGAGAGATTTGCTGCAGGAGTCCGCCCTCTGCCCAGCTCCCTACAGCCATCCATGTGTCCTGGGTTTCATTTAGCTTTTTATTTATTAAACATGCAGGAAAAATATGTCATAGCTGTAACAGGCTGAAGCAAGGAAATGTCAAACAAGTTCTATGACACCTCTGCCAGACACAAACCCACTGTTGGTTTAGGCAAGACCCACTTAGCATAACTAAAGTTTTGGAATCTCTCCTGCTTAGAAAACCTCCTGACTTTTGCCAACCTCCAGTTGAACTCCGTGAGAAGCAGCATCTCTGCCAGGAAGCCTCGTGTGCTGGAATTAAACCTCGCCAGGTGCCGGACTTCATCTGCTGTAAGCAGCATTTGCTGGGACCGACTGGGCACTGGTGCTGGCAACCACCCAGCTCTTCCCAAGCACTTCCATTTCAGACCTCTGCTGCAACATAACCACACCAATTATTAGAGGCTTACATTATTTCCTAGAGGTAAGCATTTGATTATAACCCACAACATTTGAATCAGCACTGCAGCCTCCCAGGGGGCTCAGGGAGCCCTCGATGGACGATCAAATGCCGTTTACCGGCACGCAGCTGGGCAGCACCTCTGTGAGCTGTGAGCTGTGCCCGGTGCATTGCACCGAAACTCCAGCGGGAAATACAACCCCATTACAGCACACCATTTATTCTATTTTTGCACTTGCACAAGCTGTGCTTTCAGCTAAGGGCTACAAAAGCTAAAAATAAGTAAAGAAACAAACTATTAGAGACCTATTATTCAGGCAGTGTTGGAGCACCAAGTGCAGCTGGGAGGGCTGGGAGCGGCAGTGCGGCCGTCGTCGGGAGCAGAGCGGCTCCTGCCCCGCTCTGCCTGCAGCAGGGAGCGGCTCAGCCCCGCACCAGGCCCCACGGCATCTGCCAGGCAAGTGACCTGCGTCCACGCAGGCAGCCCTGGCCATCCCTGGCACCCGCCCCAAAAAGAGGAGGGTCAGCCCAGCCCAGCAGCCAAGGACCAAGCCCCTCTGCCTCTCCCCGGCTGCTCAGCAGCAGCCATCGAGCCTGGGCAGCTGCTCCCGCTACCCCGATCCCTCCGAAGCAGCCTGTTAGCACCTCTCCCTTCAGTCTTCCCTTCCCAACTCCGCTTCTCCCAGCATTTCTTCCCAAGCCAGCATTTCCACGCTCCCTTTCGCTCTCACTTCGCCCCCCTGGACTTTCCGCAGCAGGTTTGCATCTCCCCAGGCGCAGCGCCCACAGCCGCGCCTCGGGCTCCGGCTGCGCTTCAGCTAACATTTATTATTGCACGGTAAATGGGAAAAAAATGTTATCCAAGGGATGCCACACTCCCACGGCTCTCTTTCCTGCAATAACACCGCATTTCTGGCTCCCATTCAGCTCCCGCGCTGCGGCAGCCTCAGCCCCCTCCTGCCAGGCTGCCGCCAGCCGGGGCTCGGGCTTCTGTGCCGGAGCCGTACTTGGCCATGCCGAACCTCACCAATGTTGTGGGCTGGATCTGCTGTTTGCCTGCTGCCTATGGAGCCATAGCCAGGGCCTGTGGCACAGGGGCACGGAGACCCCCTGCTGCCCACCCTGCCTGCAGCTTGGACTCCATCCTCCCCTCCCGGGTGCCTGAAGAAGGGGCACATGGGGGGGAAAACGAAACTTCAAACTACTTTTATGCTCCACCGGTTTGGCTCTCCGGGGCTGGTCCCATTGAAGCTTGGCTTCCTGCAGCCTCTCCGGCTGCTGG
>NW_009258951.1:2383964-2388288 GCF_000687185.1 Egretta garzetta
ATATCTCCAGAGAAGGAGACTCCACAACCCCCCCGGGCAGCCTGTTCCAGTGCTCTGTCACCCTCAAAGTAAAGAATTTTTTCCTCATATTCAACTGAAACCTCTTATGTTTCTGTTTGTGCCCATTGCCCCTTGTTCTGTCGCTGGGCACCACTCCAAAGAGTCTGGCTCCGTCCTCGTGACATCCACCCTTAAGATATTTGTACGTGTGGATGAGGTCCCCTCTCAGTCTTGTCCAGGCTGAACAAGCCCAGCTCTCTCAGCCTTTCCTCGTAGGGGAGATGCTCCAGTCCCTTTATCATCCTAGTTGCTCTCCTCTGGACTCTCTCTAGGAGTTCCTCATCTTTCTTGAACAGGGGAGCCCAGAACTGGACACAGTACTCCAGGTGGGGTCTCACTAGGGCAGAGTAGAGGGGGAGGAGAACCTCCTTTGACCTGCTAGCCCCACTCCTCTTAATGCACCCCAGGATACCATTGGCCTTCTTGGCAACAAGGGGACAGAAAGCAACTTTCTTGTAATTTAAAAAAAAAATAAATCAAGCTGCGCACGCTGTGACCAACAAAAGGAGCAAAACCTCCCCTACCACCCCAGTGGGGCCTGACATAGTTTGTGTCCGGCTGCAATGTGCCGCTGGAGTCCGGCTGTGCTGGAGCAGGGAAAAATTTCATTTCAGACATCGTTTACAGCAGGCTGTAGCAATGCCAAAGTCAGCAGGCTTTCCAAAGTAAATGAGGGGAAAAAAGTGCTGTTGATTTAGAAAGTTGTTTTGTGCTTAGAGCCAGAAAGTGGCTGTTTTCTGCCAATTACACTTTTATCACAAGCCTGCTGTTTATTTCGGCATGCTGTGACTTGGAGGCATGCTTGAGACCCGAGTGCATCCTGGCATCCCGACAGGGCAGTGCTCCCCACTGCTCACAGGCCTGTACCAGGGACTGAGCCTTCTCCTGCCACCCCTCACCCTCTGAAGTGTGGATGATGGCTACCAACTACCTCAAATATGGTCAGGGGAATGGTGCCCACCCGCCCCGGCCCCTGGCAGGGTCTGTGCCAATTCTCTGGCCATGCTGTCCCATCTTCAGCTCATTGGACCCACAGGAGAAATTGCCATAGGGTGCTGGGCTGCGTGGGAAGCTGGATGGAGCAGTGCCTGAGATGTGGCACCAGCAGTTTCCCAAGGGATACTTTTGTTTTCCATAGGGCTAGAATAAAACTGCACATGGGAAAAGTCAAACATGGTTAGCTGGGATTGCGCCCTGAAGGTGCAGATAGAAAGCTAGGGGTGAAAGCCTTCGTCCTTTGAGAACCGGGAGTCCTAAGTCTTCATACATGAAGGTACATCCAAAAGGGGAGTTTCAGATTAAATGTCCCTGTTAGTGCAGTCCTTGAGCTTAAATGCCCCTTACCACCCTGGGGCCAGGTCACGTTCCCCTGTGCTGAGTGCCACAGGGTGAATGTTCCCAGTTTGGGGAAAAGGGGAGAAGGGCTTTCTCTGCCGTTCCGAGACGGGGAGCTTTCCACCAGCCCTGTGGAAGCAGAGTGAGGCATTCTCCTTCATTTGAGAAGGCAGTTGCTGCCACATGACCATTTTAATCACAGCATCGCTGTGCAAGACCTCCGAAGCGCTGGGCCCTTTCTGCAGGATGCGCTCCTCGCACAATGAGCGCCAGCAGAAGGGCTTTCCCGCCGGGCTGAGAGCAGTGGGACCCCGCAGGGGCTGCAAGCACCGGCTTCCACAGCAGCAGAGGGGAGAAAGCCTCGGGTGTGTTGGGGATAACGCGATCTGACCAGAAAGGGAAGGGACAGAAAAGGTGTGTCCAAGTGGCAGAGGAGTGCCAAAATTAAAAGCCCTTACATATTCCTTGCATAGTGAGAGCATAACCCTGCCATCGCACAAGACACGCTGAACACCGCAATTCGGGACTGGAGCAAAACAAGGTGGGTGTAAAGAGGCTGAGAAAGGAGTCGTGATGTTTTGGTAAAATGTAAATTAGAGCTCTAGCTGCATGCTCGGCAAACGGTGATCCGGATGCAAAAGCAAATGTTAGGATGGAAACAGGGTAAATGAAACAAGCTTCTAATAACCCCAGCAGTTTATAGGAGTGCTCTGGCATTACGCTCTGTTCAAATGTGTCAGTAACAAGAAGTCGCATTAAAACCATGAAGTGTTTTATTTTTGGAAGGATGATGTATTTTGCCTCTTGAGCTTAAGAGTGTCCTAATCCCACTAAAAGAACAATGGTCTTATAATGTGAGCTCCTAAATAATGTATCACAGGTCAATTTAGAACTACACTAGAAAGCATCGTTTAGCACTGAAGGTTTTTTTATTCCCTTTAGGTATGGTAATGCATTAGTTGGATCCCAGCTTCTTAGGTACTACAAGTGTCTGGGTGTCTCTGCCCACCACACAACAGGCTACTTGGCATCAGTTGGGTTTGTTGTTTGTAACGGGCCCGTGTCTTGCAAAGCTTGCTGATCCATCTCTTCGCAATGTGTGATTTGTGAAAACAGCACATATTTTGCAAGTGCCACTTGTACTCTCGTACTTTACAGAAATATCAGGAGCAGGTCAGGTACTGTGTTGGGTGGTTTAAGGAAGCGCTATCTCTTCACCAAAGGATGGATGGGAAATGACAATATCTTTCACTGTTATGGGGGGCTGGTCTCATCCTGACCCAGATTTTAGCTGCATTTAGGAAGGCATATACTTGTTTATTCTCCTTCTAGATCTGCTGTAGTTAGATATTACGTGTTCAGGTATCATGGTACTGGAGAGCTGGATACAATCCCCAAAATGAGCTACCTCATTAAAGTGCCTTTGAATGGGGGTGGTGCAGGTAGGGATGTCAAAAGCCCCTAATAAAACTCTTTCCAAACAGACGTAATTGCTGTGAAACCTGCTTTAAGGCAGGTTTATGGCAACCACAAACACGTGCAGTGCCCGTGAACAAGGTCTCGCTGGACTTGGCTGTTTCCCCTCCCTGAGCAGCCCCGAGGTGCCTCGTGTTCCCCCCGACTGCCGGCGTCCACTCGCCGCTTGTGGAGCCACTGCGGGGGACGGGAGCCAGGCAGAGCTGCCTCAGAGGGGGCAAGGAGGGTCTGAAGGATGGGCCACAGAAGAGGTGAGTTTGTCACTGGCACAGGCCTGGTAACAGTCCCCGTCCTGGAGGTGAGTGTCAGCTCTGCAGCTCAGCTGCTGGGTTTGCTCTGGGCAGAGCAGCCGGGTTCCTGCAGACCCACCAAGCACCAGTGTGGATATTCAGCAGTATGTATGAAGAACAAGAGGGGACGATTGCAAATAATAGTTTGCTTTTCTGCAAAGCAGCCTTTCTCTTCCTCTGTAGATCCACCGAGGACGGACCCCGGAGCCGCAGGCATCTCCATGGTTACTGCTCAGCGCAGGCTCCCACCGGGTGCTCAGGCAGCACCGGGCTGGGCTCAGGGAGCCAGGCACGAGCAGGATGGATGACACAGAAGGACAGGGTTACATTCGGCAATGGGCCGCCATGCAGACCCCCTTCAGGGCCAGCACTGGGCAGAGACATGGGCTCGGCACCCAGGAAGGCTCAGCGCAAGCCAAGATGAGTGAGGGCAGAGGTGATTTCAGTGCTGGCGTTGCACCAGTCCGTGGTGATGGGCAATGCACCCAACACTGTCCATGGCCACGGCCCCCCTGGTACGCTCGGGTGCTGTTAGCAGTAGCTGCAGGCTCATTTATGCCTATTTTTAAGTTGGTGATATTGTCTCTGCACTGGCTAAATATATAAGTCTTGTACCGCGTGGTGAGTAACGTTTGGCCAAGAGCCACAGCAAAGCAGCATGTGGCCGAGCTTTGAGAAAGCTGCAAATGTGGTGCGGTGGGGTGGAATAAGATGAGATAAAAAACACTGAACACCCAAACTGTTGCTTGTCACATCCTGGAAAGACATGTGACAGAAAGAGCAGTGCTCGCAGGTAAGGCAGCAACGCGGCGCAGCGGTGATGGGGGAGATGCTCTCTGCTGCCTGTGCAAGAGCAGGTCTGGAGGGATGCCTGCCTCCACATGGGCAGCATGTGGACCACGTGGAGAGGTGCTGGTGCAGGTGGATCCACAAGACCCTTTGCATTTGCAAGGAGGTCCCAGGTCCTGGTCCCTGCTCTGGGGGTTCAGCGTTGTGCTGCCGGTTGCAAGGTGCTGACCCTGCTGGCTGAGGTGTCCCTGTGGCTCCCATGGGAGCCGAGTCGTCCTGCTCAGCCCTGCCTGCACCATGCCTGCTCTGCTGTTCCTTGGCCCAGACCCGCTCCCCCGGGAGAGGCTCCCCAGGCACTGGCAGGCACCGTGCCG
>NW_009258951.1:2389179-2390781 GCF_000687185.1 Egretta garzetta
CCCAGGCACTGGCAGGCACCGTGCCGGGTCCCACCGGATCCCCCATGGGAGCTCAGCTGCGCCGTGCTGCTCACACAAATTAATCCACCTCTACAGAGTGTTTGCCAGACAATTAACATACTCCCTCAGCACTAATTATGCTTCATCTCCCACCACCGAAGCTGAAACCCGCTTCCCAGCACCCTCTCCAGAGGGTGGCCAATGGCCCCACGCAAGAGACTGGGAGCTGGGCAGGGACCGGTGCCTGCACACAGCGGTGCAGCAGCTCCTCAGGCCCCTCTATATTTCGGAAAGCCCAGGCTGTGCCGGGAGGAGCTGAGTGACCTGGTCTGTTCTTGGGATGAAATGTCATCCACCCAGCAAGTTTTTCCAGCAAACATCAGCGGGTGCCTTGTGTTACAGGCCCCCGTATGTGCAGGTTTATTTAAGAAGCCTTAAAGAACACATCTTCTAAAAGACTTTAGGAAATATATGAAGGCCGAGCTAAAGTCTCCCTTGGAAACAACTGAACAGAAAGGAGCTGACATATTATACCACTGCAATTAATTAGAAACCAGACTGGAAGCAAAGGGGCTGTGCTCAGGTTTTTGTTTTCCTTTTGCTTGAAAGACATTTTATTTTCCATAGCTTTACCCTAAACTCCTTCCTGGTGATTCTTGATTAATAAAGCTGCAGGCAGAGGGCTGGGCTGTGACTAGGTCACTGCACCAATCCTAAAACTGTCACCACCTGATGGGTGGCCTGTGGGAAGGGACAGGCTGACCAGTGCCTGGCCAGCAGACAGCCTTTGGTACCGGTGAGGGGCAATGACCACAGCAACCCTCAGCTGCCGCCCCAGGATGCAGCATCCATCGGCTTTCTCGCTCCGCTCCCTCCCAGCCCTGGGGGTGGCATCCCAGGGCTGGCTGGTGACCACAGCGCCACAGGCATCCCCTGCCAGCGAGGAAAGGGAAGGATGCAGGACCGGCCGTGATGCTTAGCGTTACTTGAGACATGGTGGCAATTGCAGCACAGAACAAACAGACAGCAGGATCTTTGCCTTTGGAGAGAGGACTGGTTTTCATTTTCCTCTCTGTGTAGCCAGGAAACCCTGGCAGAAAAACCCTGTGGGTAAGGAGGGTGGGGTAAGGATGCAGGCCAGGATGCCCATCAGCAGGGCAAAGGTTCACTTGTTGCTTCACCCACGGTCCACTGAGGTCAGTGAGCCTTGCGGTAATGTTGGCCATTGTAGCACTGAAGGGCAGTAAAAGGCACAAGAAATGCTCTTCCCCTTGCCAGCTTCCTGACATTTATTCTGATTTTTTTGGCATGGAAGAGTTAAATGGCATTGGCTTAATAGTATTAAGAAAAAAAAATAGCCAAACTTCTGCCTTTGGAGAGATGCGGCTGCTCCCAGCCCACGCGGGACAGTTCCCCCGTGTGAGGTGTGTTCGGACCTGGGATTCACTTCGCCAAAATCTCCAGCGGATGAGGGACTGTCGGGATTGCCACCTCCGCTCCCTCTTCCTCGGTCTAAGCAGGCAGTCGAGGCAACCTGTGCCTAAAGGAATAAACCGGGGTGGGGGGTTACGGTGCCTGCAGGTCCCTGAGGGGGTAGAAGTA
>NW_009258951.1:2391056-2391507 GCF_000687185.1 Egretta garzetta
CGGGGGTGGGGGGGCGTGAAGCCTTTTCACCCCCGTGGATTTCAGTGTGAGGAGCCTTTGCGACCGACTGCTCAAGTACCTCGGGGGTCCGCTGCGGACTCGAACAGGCGTCTTCTCTGCGGCGATGGTAAAGCACCTTCCCCACCAAGGAGGCGAAGCGTCCTTATGGCTGGTGCAGGATGGAGCAACGCTGATCCGAGCCACCCGCCTCCATGTGGGACCCGAGCTGTCGGATGGCTTAGCTCTACAATACACAGCACAGGACGCCGCATCCTGTACTTGTCAGTAGTTACTTAGGTTATTTCTCCTATGATATCTCAGGTGCTCTGGTTTGCATTTCACGGGGTCTACTTGCCGTAGACTTACAGTCTACATTCAAAGAATCCAAACCCAGAAGAAATCGCGGTAGTTTTCCAATATGACCTTCTCCACACTATAAACTGCATTCCCC
>NW_009258951.1:2391528-2401285 GCF_000687185.1 Egretta garzetta
CAGCATCTCATGTAGGAAAAAAGGATCTTGCTTTAAAAAAACCCACTAGAGATAGGAGGCACCTTCTAGTTTTCAGGAAACCGTTCCAAACTGTGATTATCCTGGCTCTTCACATGTGCCCCGCTCTGCTATTACGGAGCTTCAACCTGCAGTCACCGGATCTTAAAACACATCTGTCTGCTAGGCTAGAGAGACCTAAAACTAGCACACTGTTGTTCTCCTTATTCATAAGCTGTAATCAAATCACTGTAGTTATCTTCCTGTTAAACTAAACAGATCGAGCTCTTTAGTTCAAAGAGTGCTGAATGTTGTTTAAAAGTGGACCTTCATTTTTGATTCACCAACTTCCAGCTCTGAAGGAAGAGCAGCAGCTGGTTTTGTGGGGTCTTGTTTTCGTTTTTAAATATAACTGAATCTAAAACCAATTCCACACCCAACCTAAATTTGAGCAAGGCAGCAATGTATAAAGTAAACACTAGTACACTCATAGCATTGCAGTGCTGAAAATATTCAGCGGGCTACACGTAGGCTGTTAGTGCTGACCCTCCAGAGAGCATCCTGCCAGTTACCCACATCATCGAGAGTCCATTCAACCAATACCGCTGAATATAACGCAGCTTCTTCTGCTATGCGCTGTTGCCTTGGAGATATTTTACATACAACAGTAGGTATAAGGTTTCCTTTGTGCCCAGGTTGGTGGTTAAAAGCGGTGTATTTTTCTTCACGTGTTGCCATTTGCAGCATTTTGGCCCCTTGAGGATGCCCGTCCTAGGCAGCCCAGCAGGCTCTGTGCCAGCATCCATCCATCCCGCCCAGCGCCACGCAGCCTGTCCTGGTCTGCCCTGCTCAGCAGGAGTCTGCGGCCAGAGAGAGGAGCGCGGGAGAAAGGCTGATGCAGGAAGAGTATGAGAAAACAAGGTACAGGTCACAACGGGTGTGATTTTTAGCCCAACACCTCTCTCCAGCAGTTCTGTGGTGCTTTTGCATAGGAAACAGAAACGATTTGAGATGAAGCATGCAGCTATAATTATTTCTCCTCAAAGTGAACACAAGCATGTTGCTCTTCATATTGAGACATTATGGGACCCAGAGGAGAAGGTGCTGTTGAGTTTGAACTGCCACAGGAGCAGAGACTCAGCAGATGCTGTGCCTGGAGCCAGCTGTACATGTACACGGGCCGGGAGTTTGGCAATGTCAGCACCGCAGTAGCCACAAAGCACCAGCGCTATTTCCTTTTCCCAAGCATTAGGAGAAAGCTGAGCCCAGCCCCAGCGATCCCACCAGCCTCACGGCGAGCTTGGGGAAGCCAGGGAGAGCCAAGCCACAAGGCGTTTCAGTTCGGAGCCTGCCCTCACGTTGCTGGACCCTGGGCGAGGAGGCAGCGTGGGGTTTCCAGCTCTCCTGCACCTCGGCAGAGCAGGTCCCAGCTGAGCAAGGCTGTGCCCCCCCCGCTGCCTCCCCACCATGGCCCCATGGCACTTGCTGCTCAGCCCCTCCAGCTGCTCTCTGCTCCCGGCTTGCTGCTCCGTCCCCTCTGCTTGCCGTGCTGCTCCGTGCCAGCAGCGCACATCCGTCCTCCCAGTGTGCTCTGGGGACAGGAGGAAGGCTGAGGCTCTGACTTGCTTGGTGACAGGCCCATTCCCTGCTGCATCCGCACCAGTGGACACATAGCCCGCTCCCCCCGGCACTGCCCCGCAGCCCCCTGCCTGCTTGGGCAGCTCCTTCAGGGGGATGTGAACCCTTGCTTCTCTTTGGGTAGAAAAGAGATTTTCATCGGGGTCTCCCACACCCTGGGTGGCAGCTCTGATCTCCGGGCTAGCACAGAAAGGGGCAGCAGCTGCTGCCACTGCACTGAAAAGCAAAGTGTGAGCACATGTCAGTGCTTTTGAGGGGGGAAAAAGGGAGAGAAGACAGTGCCAGCTGGTGAGGGTGGGCAGCTGGTGCTGACTTCAGCTGAGCCCTTCTCCGTGTGCGGGCTGCTCCGGCCTTGCTCCAGGGAGCTGCCTGTGCCGGGCTCAGCGACACTGTGTTCCCTGCTCTGCGGCCAAGGTGTCCCTGGCTCCAGCCCTGCAGGGACCTGTACTGTTTGGGGTTCCTGCTCTCTGTGACTGTGCTGTACATGACACCCTAGAAAAGTTTGACTCCCATTCAAATGACAAACCCCCCTTTTTAACGCGCAGCAACTCCAAATGTTAGGTTTAAAACTGATGTGTGGAGCAGTCTGGCAGATATTTATTGGTTTGAGAAGCAGGGAGGGAGCGTCAAACCTGGAGGGCAGTGCTTGCAAACCCCCCATCTGATGGCTCACACACACATGCCACTGCATGGGGAAGAGGAAGATGAAGAGGGATTGCTCTTCCTTCCTCTCCAGCCCTGGCTTCGAGCTGGTCTCCACTGGCTAACAGCATGCATGGGGCTTAGCTGGGTGCAGGTCACAGTGCTCCCCGGGCCAGCGAACTCGGTACAGACACAGCTGCAGGCAGCGAGGTGGAGTGTTGGACTCCAACACTGGATGCACAGTTATTACAGGATTTGAGCTTTGTGGTTACTGAGTATTTGTGCCACTGGGTGAGGAAGCCGGGCAGTGCTGCACTCTGCCTCCAGCAAAGTCTGCAGCTGACTCCACTCTCATACCAGCTGAAAATCCTCTCTCCTATACTTAGGTAAATCCTCCAACTAACAGCTCAAATAAAAAATATAGCACTTATTCACGTACCTGGTGGCTGTGACCAACAGCTAGACCTGTTAGGAGAGAGCTTCCAGTTCCAGGAGGGGTTCGGAGACAGGGTTACAGGCTTGCCTGGTGCAGGGGTGATAAAGAAGAAGAGTTGCTTTTCAAGATGGTGGTTGCTCACCTACTTCAGAAAAAATTTTGGGCCCACCCCACAACTGAGACTAAATGCTTATCTGTTATTGGGTTAGAAACAAAACAGTGGCAGACATATCAATAAGGTGGCATTAGATCATAATCCCCAGTGCTTAAAACTCTCCCAGGACTTGGTATTTATAATTTGGGGTAACTCAGTGGAAGCCAGTGGAATTGCAACCAGCTGCTGACCAAGTCCTTGAATTCTTCTTGCTTTGTCCTCATTGTTGGGATATTGTTGGACCTGGGCCAAAACGACCAATTCCTGTCAAACTCACCAGGTTTTATAGTGCAGACCAAGGCACAGGTGAAAAGCGGCAGCAGTGCTCATGTGAATGAGACAAAGCTGCATGCGTGTCGCATCCTTACGTGTCCGTTCACTTGCATGATGGGAAAGTGGAGCCTCTCCTAAATCCCCTCGTCAGCTCTGTGATCTGCAACTGTGCCCATCCAGCAGCTTTGGCTACTCTCAACTGTGATCTTGCCTTAGTGGTTGAAAAGTTTAAACTACGTACCTATAAATGCAGTGCTTCTGAAGGTAAACAGACATGGGCTCACCTCTTTGGATGTTCTCCAGTTTGAATGTTCAACATCTTTTTTTTGTTTGACAAACTGCTTACACACCCTTAACCAGAAGACTAATCCTGTTTGTTAATCTGACTCTTTTTGTCACCTTATTTGGCTAAGAGAACTGATTTTAAAATAGACAAGACTGTAAACAAGAGCAGCAAATGGTGCTTGAAACCTCCCGATGAGTTGTTGAGTCTCAATGTTCCCATTGTTCCAGCCTTCGAGGAAGCAGTGGCTGGAACTACGGTTGCATGTGTCAGATGGGACCTTCCCAGCTTCAAACCCGCCGGGCTGGGGGAGCCCTTTGTTTACAGAGGTAAAACCTCAGCCTGCATTTGGCCTTCCTGCTCCCTTCCCTAGATAACCCTGTTTAGGGCAATTTGCTTAACTTTGTTCTGAGCTGTCAGCAGTCCCCTCTGCTAAGGAGGGTTCCTGAGGGGATTACTGTTAACACAAAGGCTTTGCAGTAGACCTTCAAACACAATACAGATACGGAGCTTAGCTTAACACTAACAAACCCTGTTTAAAATGACCTGTACATTTGAATAAAATGTTTGGAAGATTTCAAGTATTCTCATACCATTAATACCCTACATGAGTGATCCTCGTTTCCAGGGCATTGCGAAGAAACAAGCCAAAGGGCCATTGGGAGGGAGGGATGAGGCTGGCTCACCCCACAGCAAGAAACATCAGGTCTTCAAACCACTTTGGAAATCCTTCCCCTTTCCAGTTCTTTGGCAGCCCAGGTCCAGAGGAAAAAGGCTGAAAACACAGAAGAAACCACCATAAATTCCCATGAGGGAAAGGATTGTTTAAGATTTCAAGGAACTTTGACACTTTTTTTATTAAGATGGTGCAAGGAATTTTAAATTATCTTCTGCACAGGCTCTCAGCTGTCCTCTCTAGAGACGGACTTGATTTTGTCTCAAATCACTGCATCAAGTTGTATATGGACTTGCTGTGCAGCCCCTTGAGTATTTGTGACCAAGCAGGGTCAGCACAGAAATTGCCCCAGTGCAAGAAAAGCAAAGTGAGGCTGGGCTGGATTTGTAAGCCATTCACTGAGGTTAATGAGAGTCTTTTTCCAGTAAAATAAAATTTAGCTCCACATGATTGAGCAATCCCAGAAATGCAAAGACAAGACAGCACAAAAACAAACACTTCTCAAGGGTAGATTACTAACATGCTGATTGCAATGCCAGCACTAGAAATATGAAATGAAATACAGTCTGCAACCTGACTTATATTTCTGGTTTATTCCTATGCCCAAACCAAAGGCTGAAATTTATGGTCACCCAGCCCTCTGCAGGATGAGGTTGAAGTAACCGTGCCGACTCTGGTTCATGCAGCTTACATGAATCAGGCTCCGCAAGCCTCAGCCACAAGGCAAACCCCTTCTTCATCCCTTGGATATGTGAAGTGTGTAAGCCTGTTTTCTGGAAACATTCCTTCACCTTCACTCTTCTCCCGAGGTAGGTATTTGAGCTGGAAGGTCTCCAAACAATTTAAATAATTGCTTTTCTAATTATCTTCTCCATGGGAGATGAGGGATGCTGGCTAGGGACAGTGCCCTGCTTTAACTACAATGGCTGCTTGGGGAAGGTGACAGAAACAACCTGCCCTTCTCCCCTGGGCACTCCCACCAGAAGAGACCTGCTATCTGCAGGGCCATGGGACATTTCAGTCTGAGTTTTCTGCTGGGATGAGCAATCACAGAAAAGCTGTCATGGAAACAGCTGGATGGGTCTGGCTTTTCCTATATGCCGTCAGCTATAAGCTTTGCTTAAGCACAAAGCTTGGCACACAGATGCTGTAATGGCAGAGAAAAAAGACAAAAGGCAGTTAGTTCAGTTAGGCTGAAGGTGTTTCAAACACTGTCTTTCCCCCTGCGATTTGGAGCAGCTCTTGCCATACCGCCCCACCAGCTCCCCGTGGAACCGCACCACATCCCCGTGCCTGTACAAACACCAAACGCACACATAAATCTCTGACTCCTTATCCCAAAAGCATTAACTCAAAGGTGCTTAAATAGCCACTTAATTGTGAAATTTCAGTACATTTAGACTGGCTTAGTCAGTGCACTCTCATTTTTTATTCTGTAGACATGTCTACGTGAATTTAGCACCACATTAAAATACGAGCTTTCAGATTTCTCAACATCTGTCACAATTATTTATTAAGCGTGAGATCCAGTGCTGCGCCGAGGACTGCGTTCAGCCCGCAGTGACTGATTAAGCTCCCTCCGCCTGACTCCCACTCGCTTCATTCTCTGCC
This sequence comes from Egretta garzetta, assembly GCF_000687185.1. Lineage (NCBI taxonomy): Eukaryota > Metazoa > Chordata > Aves > Pelecaniformes > Ardeidae > Egretta > Egretta garzetta. The sequence continues at coordinate 2,397,239 of NW_009258951.1, forward strand.
TCGATAACGTGAAAATGCTGCACACCAAGACCTGTGGGGCAGCGGTTTTCATTAATACCCAAAGAACTTTTATGAATGGTACCTGTTAATTAGTTTTAAGAGCTTTGCTTATTTTTCGTGTGACTTAATCCACAAACAGCACGTGGAGAACTAAAAATGTTCATTTGTCTCCAGGTGAAACCATGGCTAGAGTTGTAAGGAAAGCTGGTTGGCACTGCTCCGCTAGCACTCGCTAATGCCTCCTCCTGACAGCCGCCCTCCTTGGTGCAAAGAAGGAGCTGAATTGAGCCAAACACCTTCATTTCGTGAGAACCATTTGCACCACAGCAGTTCTACAGCTGCAGCTTCGCATAGATACCTACACGTAACAGGTCAGTGAAAATTGGGTTTCTTTGCTTTTCCCTCCCCTAGAAGGGGTGGCTTTGTTGTTCAAAGGTGAATTTCACCTTTGATAGGGAAATTTCCAGATAGGTTTCTTCTTGCTGATACAGACACTGATGTCTGCTCTTCTCCCAGGCAGGAAAGCAAGGCTGCACCCCTGGCCCACCCCTGGGGAAGCAGTGGGGCACCTCTGCTTTCATACAACACCTGGGGCTCCATCACTTGGGGACCCCACACCACAGTCACCCCCTGCCACTTCACCTGGCTGCTAAATGCTCAGATCCGTGCCCAATTTACAGTGCAGGGTGCTCCTGGGTGCCCAAGCACCACCACAGCATCTTTGACAGCAGCGCTCAGGTACCACTGGGATCCCTGGTACTGCTCCTCCCACTGCTCCCAGCCTTTGTCTGCCCCAGGGAGTGGATTTTGCTCTCCCAGCTGTGCCACATCACTAGTTTTGCTGTGTGATGTTTGCACCATCCTGGAGCTGAAATCTCACAAAGAGTCTAGATTTGATGCTTTGCCCTTAATCAAATCTCAGGCATTTAAAAAGCCCATGAAAACTGTAGAGAAACAAAAATTTTAAAGGGAATTTAGTACAGATGAAATGTAAATAACAAGCCACAAATGAACTTCTATATATCAAGAGTCAGGAGGACTGTTGAGAAAGACAAGCCCCACTTTGCTGTTAAACCAAAGCTGCACCTGAGGTGAAAGGCCAGAGCTTTTATCCACTTAGTTACCAAGCCTCTGGTTTGAAGCACAAGTACAAACCCATCTGCTCAGCAGGCAGCACATAAGAACCAAATCAATTAGTGCCACATTATGTGACTTCAGAACCTTTATGCATTTGGAGGAAATAATTTGCATTTATTACTTGCTTAAGAAAGTAACACTACCTCTAGCTTATTTTCCTAATAATTATTTTTTCAGTTTGCTTCTGTAATAATTAATCAAAGCACTGCCTTCTTAATGGAGTGCAAAAACCTTCCCACCCATTTATCTATCCTATAGCAGCAAAATGGCATTTGCTGTCTTAAGCAGGAAATGAGCAATTAAAAGGCAACAGGAGGTTATTTTTTATTTCTCTCTCTCCTCTAGACTAATAAACATATCAGAGTGCATGTGCTGTATATGTTGATTACTTGGACAATTGGATGTGAGGCAAATAGTCCTTAAACATGATGGCCATAGATGTGTCCATTACAAAATGAAAAATTCCATTAGCTTTTCAAAATAACTAGGTTTATATCTTTTCCAGAAGCACAGGGTAAGCAAAAACCTTTTAAATTAATCAATAAGAAGTAAAATAAATGCATTTTCCCCGACTGCTTTAACATGAAGGGATGCAGCAGTGCAAGTATATACAATTGACGATTTAGCTAGGCTAAAGCTAGCAGTTGTTAACACACAGTGTTCACCGTATTAATTCCAACCTATTCAAAATTCCTGTCAAAAACACTAAGTGGAAAAGACTAAAATCATTTAGCTTGTAAAGGGCATTGGCACAGTGGAGGTTGTCTGCAATAAAAATAACAAGTACTTGGCAGTGCCTTTTGAAGGATGCGTGCTTAATCTAGGGAGTAAACTTCAAGAAAAATGTCACAGCCCAAATAACAGTTCTCCACTGTATCAGGGTTATCTTGCCTTACACATGTTTTTGGGTTCATAGAGCTCTCCAGCTCCAAGGGCCATCCCTGCCACCTCTTTTGATGAAGTTCCCATCTGTGCCCTGAGATATGGGCAAGTGTGCCTGTGCTGAGTGGTCCTGACCCTTGGGGTGCCACGGAGCACCAGGGGCAGGGGTATCCCACGGGGCATCCCCATGGCCGCAGCCTGAGCCAGGACACAAGAAATGCCCAGGGCAAATATGGTGGAGATTGAGAGCCACCAACTGTTACTGGAGAACTGAAACTGGAGTATGGCCAGACAGAATAAATACATCTCAATGTGTGGACACACAAGGCCTGACTGCGTATGGGCTTCAGTGAAATCCGTCAGACAGCGCTGCGTTTGCACAGTAACAGCACAACAGGACTCTGCTTTGACCAGGATCCACAGACACATCCCTACCTCAACCCTCAAGTGAAGGCATCAGCTCTCATAGGGCAGGGGAGCACCCAGCAAGCTAAGGGGGTGTTGTAATTAATGCCTCCTCAGGCTGCCCCTCCACCAGCGTGCTCTGCACCTGAATTTTGCAAGCAACTGGTCTCGCATCCCTCTGTGCCCACTGCTGCCCAAATACATCCTCAAACACCTGAGTGAACAGGACTTTCAGAGACTTTGGACAATGCAAGCCTGTGCAAGACGCGTGTCCACGGGACCACAGACTTAGCTTGGTATCTTTAAGGCCTGCCCAGCCCACAGAAGTGAAAAGGAGAGAAAAAAAGAGAAACAGAGATCAAAGTCCGAGGCAGAAAGAGTACGTGTATGCTAGTGGACTTGGCTTTGTCCTTGAGAAGCCCAACTTTATTGTGAATCAACTTCGACAAAAGAATGTAAGTGCAAATTCCAAGTAGAAAAGTGAGGTTTTACTGATATAGCTTGGTCCCATAATGCTACCAAATACAAATACCTAGGTTCATCCCTGTTAACTTTTGGCACCTCCATGGAGCAATTCAGTCTCAGATGTCATTCATCTAGCCAGAGCCTCATCTGCCCGAAGCTCGCTCTTTCTCTCCATCGATCAAGCAATGAGGCATTCTGGCAACCTGGCTTCTAACAGAAGCATCTTCCATAAGAGCGTAAAAAAGGGATGATTCAAGGTGTAAATTCATTAGCTGTGCGCTTGAAGACTCATACTTATGTTGCCCATGGCTAGACCTGAGCTAGCTCCAGTGAATAAGTGGAACAGCCACGTGGCTGTGCTTGCACCATGCTGAGGAAGGTGTATTATTTTGTGCAACAGTTCTAAGGCAATTATTTGGCTTCTCATTTGGATGCAGCCTGTATCCTGCCAGCTTAGAGCACAGGCAGAGTAAGCTTGGGTCTGTCTTCACCAGGTTAGCAGACATCTATCCTTTGATTCTCTCCCAGCAACGGATGGCACACTGCAGGTGGATTGTAGTTCCTTTGGTCATCCTCCACTACTGCCTGTTCATGATTTGGTGGATGGTTGCTAATATAGTGCATGTATCTCTCTAAGCACATATAAAATAATGCTCCACACATACAGGGTTTATCTAGGCCCCTTTTCTTTCCATTCAGTGTAACATGTTTTATATATACTACATATATATACATACATGCTATACTATATACTACAGCCACCTACAAAGTCAGTAGAAATAGAGAGAGATCTGTATCAGATCCACAGCTGTCCTGGTTTCGGCTGGGATAGAGCTAATTTTCTTCATAGTAGCTAGCATAGTGCTGTGTTTTGGATTTAGTACCAGAAGAATGTTGATAACACACTGATGTTTTCAGCTGTTGCCAAGTAGTGCTCAGACTACTCAAGGACTTTTTGAGCTTCTCCTGCTTGCCCAGGTGCATAACAAGCTGGGAGTACAGCACAGCTAGCACAGCTAACCCAAACTGACCAAAGAGCTATTCCATACCATAGAACGTCATGCTTGGGGGGGGGCGGTTAGTTCAGTCGGTCGGTCGCGGGGAGACTGCTCGCGGCTCGGGGACTGCTCGCGGCTCGGGACGGGCTGGGCATCGGTC
>NW_009258951.1:2401331-2421224 GCF_000687185.1 Egretta garzetta
GGGAGTGAGCGAGCGGCTGCGTGGTGCTGAGTTGCAGAGAGATCTGTATCACGACAACAGCCCACGCAGACACCTAGTAAGTCCATACCTGCATCGGCTCAGTAATATCCTGGCATACCTCATGTGACAGGGAAGGCTTCCCTGTCCCAAATCCCGTGCCATTGATTTTGGCACACGGTGGCCCCGGGTCACAGGGCAGAAGCAGTGCAGCTGTGGGCTCTGCCTCCTGCCCCTTCTCTGCCGCGCATTCCTCCCTCTCTCCTGCCTTGTCTCCGATGTGCCCTGGTAACGAAGCCGCAAAAAGCATTTTTGTGAGATAAACAGGGACACGTGCATAGCTAGGCCAGTTGTGCTCTTGAGCAAAGCATTGAGCAAATCCAGCTGGAGAGGGGTGGCCTGGGGGCTGGGCTTTGCCCCTCACCTCTGCGCGCTGCACCAGTTACGGGAGGGTAGGTTGGATGGAGATCTGCGCTCATTTTCTAACCCCTTATCTTAGTTCAGCCTTTTATTCACTTTAGGAAGGAATATAATTTAAGATTATTAGATTGCATAGTTTATGCTACTGGAAAGCATTAACATAAGCATTAACAAAAAATATATTCACAGTCTTTAATAGATCATTATTAAGAACTATATGAATAAAATTACAGCTTTGCACAGAGTAAGTGATTTTATCTGCATTTGTTCTAATTGCTGGGCCTTGAACATAAACAGTTTCAAGGCGTCCATATTCTGTTTTACCAGTAGTGAAACAATATTCACATGTCAGTACAAAAATTAATTAATACATGTTCACGGTATGTAACAAATCAAACTACTTCTCAGCTAGATTTTGGACACCAGTGCTGTTGTTTCCACTCGGGCTACAGTAGCTGAAAATCTCTCTCTCATTCGTGTCCCTAACCAAAGCAATTAGCCTGCTCTTCGCTCAGCCTGAACTGCAGCCGCGCTTAATGACAGGGAGGGAGGGGAGAAAAGCCTGTCAAACAGGATTATTCATGAAAAAAAAAAGCTAAGTGGATTTAAAATTGCAACCTGTCACTGCCTTCTGCCAGTCATTTAGGAAGAGCTGGAAACTAGAATAACAATTTTATCAGGAACAGAAAACCTATGAAAGAAAGAAAAAGGAGACTTGTGGGAGAAGGCAGACGGACCTGGCTGTGGGCAGGAATGGTTGTGGTGTGTTCAGGTCACAGCAGTCCCGATGAATGGGGGAGATGAGAATGAGGCCTGTAATTCCCAGAAACAGAATAGCAAAAGACATAGAGAATACAGATTTTTCTATGTATTTTTAGTATGGAATATATATATTCTAGTAAATATAAAATTATATATAATATATATGACATAGATGAATGTGCAATCTATAATATATTTATAGATTTAAATATCTATTTAATATTTGTATATGTAATTATATAACGCCCTGGTATATATTCTTATATAACATATATATGCACATATATATAGCTTCCTTAAACTCAATAGATCCTAGGATTGTTCCTGTAATGGCAGAAATAATGATGCTTCATTCCTCTCTGCCTTCTTCCTTTCCACCCCAAAACCCACTTGCAGGCAACCTTAGGAGATTTCAGGAATCTCATGAAATAACTAACTGAAGATAAACACAATTTAATTCTCCAGTGTTCAGCTCCTTCCGTAGCCTCTTAAAATCCAAAAAACCTCTTGTGGCTGGCCCAGGAAAAGAAGGCCGTTTGTGGGTCAGGAATTTTGCCCCCATCCAAGGCTGTGTCTAGAAAAGGTAGACTGAGTGCTGACCCTCTCCTGTACTGGGCAGATGGCATTCTGTAACTACTCTGGGTCCTAAGCACTAATATTAAAATAAGCTAGAATATTTTTTAAATCCTTAGGGTGTCTTAAAATATGTATAACAGGAAAAAAATAATGCTAGAGTGGAAAGAATATGGACATATTGGTGGTTATGTGCTGGACAGGAAAATAAAATGAAGACTCCTGTTGCTTCCAAAGATGACATGAAAGTGGTGACAAACTGTGAAAGCCCAAGGTTTACTTCTCCTTCCATAAGGTCTTCAAAAGAAAGAAATAGTGACAACAACGATGTTCTTACAAAATGCAGTTAGAATATTTTTGTCCTGGCCAATGCAGATATGAACTTTTATCTTCTGAAATTTATGAGCTTCAGGCAATTTGAAATCTTTCCCCCTTGGCCATCACAAGGCTTTCTTGCACTAAGTGAAAAGAAAAAGATGCTATCCTTCCATATCAAAAGTAATAAAAATCCTATTAGAAAATGAGAGAGAATGACTATATCTACCATTCAGAGACAGGAGACATGAAAATCTCTTAACGTGTTGAAGATATTCCTAAGTTAGAATTAAAGAATAGTTTTGACAAGCTCTACAAAACCACAGTTCAAGCATGGCACAGGTCTCATGTCTAGACTGTGGCTGGATAAAATTTTAAAGTCTAATCACAGGGGCATTTAATTGCAAATCAGCATGACTCAGGGTGATTTGCAAGGCAGGGCAGATGCAGGACCCTCCTGCAGGTCTGACAACTCACCGTTCAGGGGAGATGTGTCCCCTCTTCCTTGCCTAACAAGCAGGTTTCGGTAGCTCCAGACACTGCTGGCCAGAGCAGGAATCCCTGTGGGGGATCCCTGGGCTAGAGGCACTGCAGGAGCAAAAAAGCTCTCCTTCCTATCTGTGCAGTTACTTAAAAGGTTCTATTTATTTAATGATGTGACCCAGCAATGAGAACATGAACAGAGAACAGAAACGAGAACATGAGCAAACCCAATGATTAAATGCCAACGCTTATTAGCCTGTGTTCTACCCCCTGCATCGAGATTTGCAGGAGAAGGCCAGGATCTCTCCACCAAAGCCCACTGACATAAACAGGGTTTAGCCACATATATCAGATTACAGGATATCAGTCCTGAACTAGTCTTGAACCAATGATCTAATCCCATTACCAATCCTGTGAGTCATTCAGCTCCACCAGGAGTTTCTAAAGTATTTTGTATTTAATAAAAACATACAGGAAAGACATAGCATGTTTGTAATACGCTCTCATTATCTCTGCAGATAGACTGATAGCGGAAAGAAGTCTTACAAGTCTCAGACCTCTCTTGCTCAAACTGAAGATGTAAGACAGGCATAAACAGCTTAAGCTGTTGGTCCTCCACTAGACTAGGTCCTAATTTTGAATTCTCTCCAGGAAAACTGGTGCTGAGATTTAGCGTTTCACTTAACTGTCCAAAATCCCTGGCAGCAGTGGTATCTGACTGGATTTCCTTGTAGCTTTGAGATATCTGCAGGGGATCATAGAATCATAGAATGGTTTGGGTTGGAAGGGACCTAAAAGATCATCTAGTTCCCCCCCCCTGCCATGGGCAGGGACACCGTCCACTAGACCAGGTTGCTCCAAAGCCTCATCAAGGCCAGGTTGGAAGGGGCTTTGAGCAACCTGGTCTAGTGGATGGTGTCCCTGCGCATGGCAGGGAGGTTGGAACTAGATGATCTTCAAGGTCTTTAAGGGATCTGCCTCAAAGAAGCATAAAACAGGAAAGCAAAAGAGAAAATACATTCTTCAGGAAATAACCAGTACCAGCAGTTCTTGGGTCTAGTTTTACAGCTCTCTGAGCGAAGTCTCATGGATTTTGTCCAAAACAACGGATGAGGAGAGCCCATTCTGTTACTCTGTGTACTGCAGTAATTTCCTCCTGGAGCTCAAACTGTCATCTTCTAATGAGCAAACATCCCAGAGCATTGCAACAGAGTCCCTTGAGATACTTGGTACAGAGAAAAAAAAAAACAAATTTAAAGAAGCGTTTCGTTATTTGAGTGAATACTAACACCATTTCATAAAATAACAGCAGAAAGAAATTTTCTGCTGTTAGAAATTTCTGGATGAATCAGTTTTAGAAGCTATTAGGCAATTATTTTATCACAATCATGCGTTTTTCACTGGTAATTGCTGTTCTAAGGCTATACTCTATAATGGCCCTCCGTGGCAGTTTTCCTGTCTCTTCCCTTCACAAGCATTTTAGAATCATAGAATCATAGAATGTTTTGGGTTGGAAGGGACCTTTAGAGGTCATCTAGCCCAAAAGGGTATTTTTGCAGGTGTTTGTGTTCAGTGGCTGAAGCACCAGCTCTATTCAGGCTGCTGTCCTTTCTGTGCTGTTGGTGCTGACACCAGATTTGTGTGTCGCCTTCAGTTCTGTAAGCAGGGCTTGGGCAGCACAAAGCAGAGCTGTCCACAGACCCCCCAGCTCACCCCTGCCAAGCAAGCGCCGGGAGCAGCACCGCTCTTTGGTGGCCACACTTCCCGGCTCGGTGTGCCCTGCACTGAGGCATCACGCCACCATGACAATATTCCCTCCAAACCCAAGCCTGCTTAGAGCTCGTTCAAGTATGTTACACAGCACTGTGCAAACTTGCTTCTTGCTGGTCTCAGCCATCTATCTGCTTTTATTTTGCTGGTCTCAGCCATTTATCCGCTTTTTATTTATTTGCAAAGAGAGCAGAATTAGGCCTTAACAACTCTGATATCATCAGAAGTAGGAAAGAAAAATAAACCCAGAAGCTATAAGCACTGTCTCACTTTGACTGATTGTCAGTCAAAAATTACCAGCCGCAGTTTGAATTTGGTAGGACCACACAAGCACTGCTGTATCTATCACACCTCCCTGTGCCTTCGTTCTGTACAAGACTGGCAGCGCACGGGGCAGGGCAGGAGCAGTTCTCGTTTTACTATTCAGCTGAAAGTGGTCACTTTGACTTTTTGTTTTGTACTTCGAGCTAAGTGGACAGTGTGTCCTCTGTCCTCTGAAATGGTTCCTTTGTCATTAATCAAATTCAAATGTATGCCTCAGCTGCTCTCTTAAATTCCCATCCATGAGCAGTGGTTATTTGCTGAATTAAGTAGTTCAACTAAAAGAATCACATATATTGTTTCCAGTCAATGGACACTATGAATAGATTTTATGTAAAATTACTGGGAGTGCATAAGCCATTTTGCCAAATGTTATGGAATTTCTTATCCCAAACCCTGTGTGAAATGTAATTTATGTTCAGATACTGACAGCTGAATCATACTCGGCATTTATACAGTGCTTTACATATGCAAACTGCCATAAAATATTAATTAAGCAATAGATTTCCTAATACTGAAAAAGTACACTTACACCAGGCTCAGCGTGTTAAATGTTTAAATACTGTCAATGCTTAAATACTATTTACAGAATTTCATTGTACTATGGGTTCAGTTATTGGCATAGCTGTAACATTCAATGGCTTTTTACATATGGTAAGTAGGAGTAGGAACGGTGGCTTGGTCTTTATCTACACTAAACTTAACTTCGAAATTTTACTTTTGCTACCAATCTGTTATTTTAAAAATGAAGTAACTGTAGTAAGAACACAGCCTGTCTATTTGTAGACTCATGGTTCATCTACAATTAAGAGACAAAACTACAGTTTACTGGGATTTTTTTTAATGTTCCAGGTGACTTTTACTCTTCTTTTCACAATCTATTGTTTCACATTTGAGGACGTGCAAAGGGGAAGCTTTGAGAAACCCTCTTCATCCCCAAACTACTACCCGCAATCCCCAGGTAATGGCCGTATTGTTTGTGCCACTGCTACACCCGGACAATCAGCCGAGTACCAGCTGCTTGCGGGCTCCCAGGCTTACAAGGGCAAGTTAAATCAAGTGAAACTCCTCTTCATGTGAAGGTTTGGTGTATTATTAACTGAGGGTCGCTTCAGTTGGCTCTCTAATATAGGCAGGACTTAGAAGTATAACATGAATTCCTTTGCAGTGAAAAAGACGTACTTTGGGCATTTAGCTGTAGAGTGATAGATAATCTTTTCTAAATGAAACTTTTAGAGCCTCTTGCCTCCAGGGGAGCTCTAACAACTCATACCAGGGCTATTTAAAAGGCCAGCTGAAGCCCTTGCTAGAGGTTGCCCTTTCCCTTTCTCTGGCAGCAGCAGCGGTAGATGCTTCACCTGCCTGGATGATGTCCTGTGCAACATGCTCTAGGAGAACCTGCTTTAGCAGGAGGGTTGGACTAGATGATCTCCTGAGGTCCCTTCCAACCCTTGCCATTCTGTGATCTGACCGGTGCCCCTCGCAGCCCAGCATGTACTGAAAACAGTGGCAGCAGCTTCTCAGAGCAGGACCGGGTGATACACTGCAGGTAGCAAACTGCCCCGTCATCAACCCCATCAAGGTGTTTGAGCACCTTGCATTCAATATACTGCAAAAGAATCATAGAATCATACAATGTTTTGGGTTGGAACAGACCCCTAGAGGTCATCTAGTCCAACCCCCCTGCAGTGAGCAGGGACACTGCTAACTAGATCATGTTGCTCAGAGCCCCATCCAACCTGGCCTTGAATGTTTCCAGGGATGGGGCCTCCACTACCTCTCTGGGCAACCTGTTCCAGTGTTTTACCACCCTCAGTGTAAAGAATTTCTTCCATATATCTAGTCTAAACCTACCCTGCTTCAGTTTAAAACCATTACCCCTTGTCCTGTCACAAGAAGCACCAGGAGTTCTGCAGTCTGCTGCACACAAGGCTGTAGGTGGGTATGGTACGTATGTGCACGCACACCTGCACACGGCGTATACGTTTGCAAAAGCACACTTCTGTCCTGAGAACCCTACAGTCTAAACTGGACTTAAGGGAGTGAGGATGGGTACGTGATGAGACAGGGAAGTGTGAGGACAGTGGCTATCCGAAGACAAGACAAGGTTTATATCGTTTTAAATGTACTGCATTAATGACACTAGGGCTTCAGCTATATTATCTATCCATGGCTTAGGAATACCATTGCAATAAGCACTCATTTGATCTCTGTAACTGAAATCTTAGCAGATCTCACAACTCAAAGGATCGGACAGACATAAATTTCGTTTCACCCATGAAGCTAAGCATCACCAATATTGCAAACTTTCATCCTTCATCTTTGTGTTGCCTTTAATTTTGCTCACAAAAACATCTGCATTGAAAATGCAGCATTTATTTGTATCTGTTTCTTTGTACAGCTTTTATTGTCACATCAGTGAAAAAAGCATTTGGATTCAGAGGCAACTTCACAGCCCCAGCACCTGTCCCCCGGCTGGGCCAGGCAGAGCGTGCAGCTTTTCTCTCTCCAGGAGCTATCGTCGATGCCCTTAAAATACTCCCTTACTGGTGCAGTCTAAGTGGAGAGCATACCATTAAAATTTTAAATGATCTTTGTCCCTATAGCGATCAGAAGATGAGGAATTTGAGAGCACTACTGAATTTTTATAGCCATAGTCCTACTTCTCTTTTAAAAGGTCTTACATGAGTCAATGTTACCTTCAGACAAGTCCCCTCGCACTGGAGCCTCAGTCCTTCTCTTAAGTGGGATGGAAGAGCATGGATTCACTGGTAATGCTATTTACACCACCAGTAAATTTAACCATGTGACTTCTCAAGCACCTCATGTATTGTAACTATGACTATGAAATAGCCTGTACAGTTGTATTCACTACATAACAGTAAAGTTAATGATATCCTGGATATTTCTTGTTGGAGCCTCTGCTCTTTTTCAAGTGAAGCAAAACCCAGGGTGTATTTTCTGTGGAGCACATTCATTAGCAAAAATAGACTATGACTTTGATTCCACGTTCAGCTCTCCCCTTCTAACACAGCTTGTTTTTCTGAGATCACAGGTTTTTAGGTATTTGGTTAAAAAAGAAAAAAAGAGAGAGAAAAGTTAATTACATATAATTATAGCTTCTATAAGGTTTCTACTGATGATGGGAATAAATGGCTGTGTTCCATATAAAAGAAGAGAATTAGCTTTTAACAAATTTGTCATTTGGATAGCATTTTTTTAATCATTCAGATCAGTGATGTTTGTCACTAAAACAGCAAACCCACTTTTGTCTTCCCTGGTGGTGCCTTCTCTCTACAGACATGCAAGTGGCAAAGAAGACACAAGGAATTTGCCCTAACTTCTGCCATTCTCCATAAATCCGTCTAGAAAGCAAAGTCAGTTCTTTGCATCAGGAGAGCACCAGGCAGTGTGGAGGCACCAGGGACTCCATTATTAACCACAGAGCATGGCCGAGCACGGGGGGAAGCTCCCCATCCCCTCCACACGCTACGCAGCACAACTTGCAGCTGCAACTCTTTACCTCCGTGCAGTGCCTCTTGTAGCATGAGCTGATTTTGTAATAGTGCCTAGTAATCTCTTTTATCAATGCTAGTGGTAAGCAGACTTAGTTTAAATGCAATCAATTTATTAATAGATGTCAATCTTTTCATGACTGAGCTTGATAATGACATGCTGAGAAGCAATGCAGATCTCCATATAAAGGTAAGGCTATCCAAAGCCACGGGGCACGTGCTTATCAGTGTGCTGAGATATTCTCTCTGTGTTCGTTACTGCAGAAGCAGCTAACTGCATTGCTGTGGTGGTTCCCAACCCCTACAGCTCCAAGCTGGATCGCCCCCCTGAGTCGAGCTGCTAGGTTTGGTGCTCAGTGGTCTTATGTGGTATGGCAGACAGCTGCTTTGTGCCCTGTAAGTTGTGGGGGTTTGTTGTTGTCGTTACTGGTTAATTCTGTTTATTGGTCAGGAAAATCATAAGACTTGGCTGTAGCTAGCCTGAGTCAGCACCACACCTTATAAAATGTCCCAGGCATTACGCGCTCTCCCTGTCCCTCCACTCCCTGCAGTCCCAGAAATGGCTTTCGGCCCGATATGGGAGGCATGACTCATGTTTTATGGGTGGTATTTATAGGCTGCTAACTGCAGCACCCAGGTACTGACATTTCTGCGCACACACCAGGTATGAATCTGGCAGGGAGACAGCAAATACGACTCACACGTGCTAAACACAGGTAACTGCGCTCCCTAAAAACCTTTGTCCTCCTGCTGTCAAGCCATACCACGGCAGCCAGCTGGGTGAGCCCTGCCAAGAACAGCCAGGTCAGCCCCTTCCCCAAACGCCGGCGCCTCACCCCAGACCAGAGGGAAACATCCAGACCAGTCACACACAGAATAAGGATCTCAGATGCTTCTGCTTCCAGTTAGCCAAGAGTGAAACTAAATGGGATTTGGTTTTTAACCCTTCTTTGACAGCCTGCCACAGCAGCCCTTCCTGGTTGAGGGAAGTCTTTTCATAGGAGAGCCTTTAATCAGGAAGACTAAAAGGAGCTTTAAAATCATTATTTTAAGCAATGACAGTGCCAAATGAGTTTATGACACAGAGAACTGGCATGTTCCTTCCAGAGCCCAGCAATCGTGAGATCCAAAACCCTCCTCCAAATGCTTCTCCAGGCTGTGAAGACCCTGAACTGTTCTTGCTTTAGGTGCTACGCACTACAGTGCTGGATGGTTTAGTTTGAAAAAATCAACCATAAAAGACTATTTTTAATTGATTTGTCAGTGCATGAAAGTCCCACAGAGTTTACTTTCCTGTTCTCATGAATGTATTTGCTTATGTTTACAGAAGGATTCAATCTGATGTAAACTATGAAATATGTTGTTTACTGTACAAAGAAAGATAACGAGGCTCTAGTTAACGCGGAAATCAAAAATGACTCTTACATACATATTTGCATGAGTCAGTCACCTCGGTGTCAGCATACCTGGCTGAATACTACAATGCTTCATTAAACAGTCTGTGAAAGCATCGAGAAGATAATAACCTGTTAGGAAATTTCTTACGTGAATTCAGACATAGATATGACCGAACCACACCACAGTTTCCATTTTTGTCTGAATAAACGGCCACACATTAAAAGTGGGAGCCTGTGGATCTGATGTACTTTTGACTGTAGAAAAGCTTTTCCCACACCTCCTATTTCAAGTAAGAAAAATTCACGGTAGTTATCAATCGTCTGCCAGAAAACTGGAAGACACATCAAAAGATTTGTGATGCAGCTTGTATTCGTATTAATGCCTTGAATACCAGCAGTCCAAATCCAAATTTGCAGATGTTATCAAGTTGGTTGTCAGCACTCTGGAGAACAGAATTGGAATTTCAAGTGATTTTGGTGAACTGGATAACTGTCAAACATCTGTGCCTTGGATGTCATCTTTAATGGCGTATCTAATTTTAATGTTTAGTTTACCATTACAGAAATAGAATCTGCTCAAAGGGTGAAGTAGCCCGCAGGCTTCACTAGTAGGGTGAAACCAAGCAAAAAAACCTTGAAGTGCAGTCGAAAATTGAACCTCTCTGACTATCTTGACATTTTGTTTTGCTTACAGTGTCAAAATGCCACATCTGTTTCATTGATACTAGGAGATCCTCAAAGTTCACCTCTTCCTGAGCAATCGAGAGCTGGCCAAAATGAACAGAAGTATTAGTAAGATTAATCGGAATAAATCCTAGGACCAGATACCTTGTTTGCCATTTGCAAGTGGGACAAACAAGTGGAACTCAGTTCTGTCCTGGGAAATACGCTCCGTGTAAATGAAATAACTTGTGTCTTTTTCCCATTTACTACAGATAGGCTCCTGATACCACATTACTTTCTTTCAGACATGATTCTCGGGTAAATCATGATCCACTTGATGAAGAACTGTGGGATCTGTCTCTATGAGCCTACACCAGGTCCCTCACCCTTGTTAAGTGATGGATTACACAGAATCAATTAATACTTGGAGTAATTTTTAGTCTGGTCTTTCCAGTATATTTTTCTCACATGACGGGACTACTGCCATTGGTACTCCTGCAGCACCTTCTTACTGGGACTACTTGGGACAAAATAAAGTATACAGAAATATAAATACATCTACATTCAGTGAGTGATAATATTTTATATTTATTGTTGCAGTTATGGACTATGGTATGCAGAAAGGCCTACAGAAACTCAGAGCAGTGGGTTTCTGCGGTGGGGCAAGGAGTCTGCCTGCCAAGAAACGGCTGGGGGATGAAGCCCTAAGGGAGCAGCCAGTGTCCTGACGGTGCGTGATGATAGCCAGCCTCCAAAGAAATTCTCCAAGGGCTTGTGGTCACATCAGCATTCCTGACTGCCCTGGCTGACAATATCGAACACGGCTTATAGATCAAGTAGTATCAACATCATTTTGTCTTATCTGTTCATTCTCACGAGGTCATCTGTCAATACAACAGAGGTTGTTTGTGGCGTGACTTGGCCTGAAGTCAAGCTGGGTGGGGTTATCTGCAGAGGCCAGGTGTTGCAAGAGTCAGTTTGCTCCCACATTCACGTTAATCTGGCCCAGCAGCTGAAGGCCTGAAAGATGAAACAGCACTTAGGCTGGTGACACAATCAGTGGTCAGCCACAATGATCCCTCCAACCTTGGCCAGCCAGGAACAATCTAAGTGTAAGTAAGCTATAAGGAGCAGCCCTTTAAAACAATCAGGAAATGTGGCATTTTGTTAAAGTAGAGGACTCCAAGAGATTTGAAGGCTATCGAGGCTGCAAATAACTCATGTCACTCTGAGCCTATCGTAGGTCTTAGTTTTCTCTATCAAAAAAACCCCTTATCTCTTTTGTTGATACGTTTACCCCCAATTTACTTCAAAATACTCAAATACAAGGCTATACACATGTAAAGAATAACAATCCATATTTAAACTCAAATGGTTTCAATTAGCTAAGACATAGCGAAAGAACTCTGCTGGTTACATCGGAAGTTTATGTACTATATAAAGGATAGTATAAGTTTCAGAGCTGAAATGATGCCATACTTTCTAAAATCTTGCCTTACATATTCTTCTCAGATGACTGAAAAGCGAAATTATACAACTGGCATTGAAATGGTTTTCACTGACCTGCCATGTGGTCATCATCAAGGCTGCCAAATCTGGCACAGTTGTTTCATAAACTGCCATTGCCCATATGGCCACATAACTTGTAGAGATTTGCTGACCTTGCAGTCTGTCTGTGTACTACAAAATAAAGCTCAGTTGAGCAGGCAAGTTCCTCTTGTCTAGTTTGATTTCTTTTCTCTTGCAGTCTTAAGGACCCAGTCAGGGTGAGGCTGAGGGATCTACGGCTTGCCTGTCTTCCTGAGACCTACAGATGCTCAGCTTCCCAAAGAGCCACACTGTAAATATTTTATGAATTTTACCAAGTGCCTAAAAATGGGTGTGGTTTTGGTGAGCTTCTTCAGGTCTAGTAACACCATTGTTCCTGAAAAAATCATATGGGGATAGATTCAGACCGAGAGCAAAACATGCTTGTGTGGCAACTTTCTCTTGTGCAGCTCTTACCACGAATACAAACCCCAAAACAGGAAAAAGGCCTTGATGGTTACTCTGTACATTTATTCGGTTTTAAAGCTTTGATTGTTCACCAGTTACTGTGCAATCCTTGTTAAACCTGGAGACACGAACTGCAGCTTGTCTCCTACAGCCACTGCCATCACAGAAATGCTATTTTATGTCTCCTTCAGTATTAACTGATTTGGTTCAGGAGCCTAAAGGATAAAATATGGTAACACAGGACAGAACAATAAGTCAGTCAGCTAATCCTTATTGATCTGTCAGGTAAGATGTGAATTTATACAAGTGTCCCTGGAGGTTGAATAAGTGAGGTTTTTCTATAACTCTACTTGGTTTGTGGCAACCATTTGTCCTAACTTGGCATCTCCCCTTTGTAGCCAATGTAAATGTTCACAGCACCTAGTATCAAGTGGCAAAAAAGGAGACTTTGGGTTTAAATAGATTCACTTTGCAAACACCCACGGCGATTTAAGCCTCAGCTTCCTCCATTTCTCTTACAACTGAATCTACGCTAGAGGCTACAAGAAAACTATAACCTCCTTCAGTGCAAGGTTTGTGCTCTCAGTTTTAACTGGCAAAGGGTATTTGGGCTAAGCTGGCTCGCCCTGCACCAAACCAGCCTAGGGAGCTGTCACACAGCTCATGATGCAGGGTGTCAACAGACGCGTCATGATAATTTGAACAAGAAGAAAGCAAGCACTAGCAGCTATTATTTTCTTACTTGCTATTAGGGTTAGTCAAAATGAACCACAAAGCACTGTTCAACAGATAGATATTTTGATTAAATGACTTTCTAGGGGGAAATTCCATGCTGTCCATTGAAAACTATAACCCCCCCCAAAATTAAAACCTTTAATATATTTTCACCATGTTTAAATCACTTTTTTTTTTGTTAATAATGGAATAATTATTTTTATTTCTCTTGTTCTGGTACACAGGGAAAACAGGTCTGCTTGCTTTGCCCACCTATTGGCCCTTTGCTCATACCAGCTCCACAATATCTACATTATGGCTATGGACTTATTGGTTTGCTGGATTCACCCATCACTCCGTAATGTTCATAGGAATTACAGGCAATGAAAAAGGAATAGAACACAACTCCAGTTTTATCTAGGAGATTTTTTTCCATAGAGGTACTCTCATTTTTTAAAATGAGAATGTGTTTCTCCCATTATTAGTTAAGGAAATAATCCCCAGACCTTAACAACAACCAGTACTTTCAACCACAATTTTACACCACCAATCTGAGACCAAAGGCAGACTGTTACAGTGATTCCTCACGTGGAGGAAAAGACCATAAAACCTGGTGACCTGCAAACGTCACTTTCTGCTTCGTTAGGACTTCTGGAAATCTCTCATCTCACTTGCGAAACACGATAAGATCACCATTGAAAGTATTCATTCCTTGCTGCCATTTGACAGAAGACTGTCAGGTGAGGCTCTTTGCTCCTGGTCAGGAGATGGAGGAATTGAACAAGTTAAAGAGTGAAAACTCTCCAAATTATAACTTTTTGCTCTATCTGAATGCTACTGCCAGCAAAGTTAATACTGCAATGTGATATAATGCCATAGGTCAATGAAGGAAATGCCTTTTTCTACAAAAGGGCTTTTGCTGCAGACAGGAAGTTTATTTTTTGAATTAGTCACCCATTTCACTTCATGCTGATTATACCATTTTCATTAACATACAATAGCATTGTTTCCATGCAAGTGCTATCAAGATTACATTTATGGTTCCAAAAGCTGCTTCACTACACCTACACACAACTTGACTGCTGCACATAGTAACAGATAAGCGTTCTCTCTTTGTTTCATATGCTTACCTAAAATCCTAATCATCATCTTTTATGCAAACTGCTACTGTGGTAAATAGAAGGGGGTTGATGATAACTAATAGAGAACGTAGAAATAGATCCGAACTTTGACAATTATGCATATTTTGACTGTAAACATCACATCTATGAGTGGGACATAAACATGCCATTGAACACATTCTTTAAAAAGAAAGATAAAGTGGCATTATTACACCGATTCAAGTGAGATGATATATAATACCTTCTGGCAGCACAGGCTATTTTTTCAGCAGTGATAAGATCTCTGGCAGGACTTTTGATGGAAATAATGAACTTTTTCTTCTGTGTATGTGTCACCTTTTTTTTTTTTATTTACACCCACCACCAGCTGCTATTATTTCTTAAAAAATGAAATGGGTGTTCTGCATTTGAGAATCTTTTTGCAGAGGAATATCACAGTGGGGCTACATTTCCCAAAGACATGCACACGAGACTTGCTAATACAGACGGGCAGGAAAAGGGTGACTCTGCATAAATCAGCTCCTACTCAGGAAGTAGCTGGCAAAAGGGAGACTGTTCAGCTGGTTGAGTCAGGGGAGAAACCAGCTCATACTACTACAAACATATCCAATTACAGCATTAGGCAGTACCTTTGGCCTGAGTCACTTAGCAATTTGTCTTATCAGTTTCTTTCTGATTATCTGGGTGTTGAGCAGATGGAACAGTTTCACTTATTATAAAACTAGTCTACCCATGGAATTACCCTAACTGACTATCTCATCTAACTCCATATGTAGGCATTTTGATTCTAGAATAAGAATACCTAATACCATTGGATTAAGATAAACAGACATTAGGCAATCTTGTTTCGGATATGTATTCAGATATAGAATTATCAAGAATAACTCAAGGTGCAGACAAGTTAATTATATTTAAATACTGTTGGAATGCCAGACTACTTTTGATGAAGAATTTTGAAAGTTCTTTTCTCTCTTAAATATGAATCTTCTTGTAATGTAGAACACACATAGGAAAACAAGTGCACTTCTATAAACAACCACATAACCCAGACACAAAAATACCCAGCTTTTTGCACAGCTTTTTGGGCAGAGCATGAGAGCAGAATACTTTATTACAGCAATAAATTTCATTACCTTCTGATCAGTATTTAGGGTTACTGGTATGGGAAAGAGGAAGGGTGAAGTAGGAGAAGTAAAGATAGGAGGACAGAGATCCTCAGTCTCCCCCATTGCCAGGATGTGGAGAGATTTTCAAAAGTAGTCAGCTGCTTCCACTGTTATTCTTAAAACCAGTTCATACCCACCATGTGAATCTTTCTTGCTGATTTTTAGTTAAAGCTTGCCAGCAAATTTTTAGGGCTGAGGACTGAGTCTCTCTCTTGTGCAGCATCTGAACGCACCACCACTATTCAGTAGGACCAACCCAACTTAAATAAGGCAAACTAAAGTCATTGTTTCAGAAAAAGAGACACACACTGAATGTCAGTACCGATATCATTAGACATATGACAAATGTAACCAAACCCACTCTTAGCTACCATTACAGGGGAGAGGAGGTCTTATTGATCAAATATGCACACAAAATCTTAAAACCGCTATTGTTTATCAAGTAGTTATTAAAACTTAGAAATACTTTAAAATGCAAATACTTTGGGTTTTGTGCTCAGAAGATCATCTTCATCTTCCTCAGCCCCCACCAAAGTGCAATTCTGTACTTTGAACTCTTAGAGACTATTTCATCATCTTAGTTTCCCTCAGTAATTATTCTCCCTTTACTTTAAGGTTTACTACTAATATTAATGTCACATACTAACAGCATGGGAGTGACAGAATAGCATCTCTTCCCCAGATGATTCTGAATCTTCTCAGTTTAACTGTTTTATATCAGATTCTGAACCAGTTAAGTCATTAAAACTTAAATGAATTGTAACATATCTCTATTATACCCAGTGAACATTTCAGATATTAGGAAGTGAAATGATTGCATACAGTATTCTTAGACCATGACTTCCCTCAGGATTTTTTCAGCAGCAGTGCTAAATTAAGACATTCTTGGACCCTTTAGTTCTGCTGAAAACGAGGATCAATTCACCATTCAGCTCTTTGCATTTGGCCCCAGTGGCCCATAAACAGTTAAGCAGAACCCACAACAGAAGGACGTGTTCTCATCACAGATCAGTTGATTGTTGTGGGGCCAGTTTACACCAGGGACCTAAAAACTGTTGCTGTACAACTGAGAGCAAAGAAGGGTATCAAGTCCATTAGTCACCATTGTCACAGAGGAAAGGAGGGGAAAAAAGTATATGGAACTGCATCTTCACGTTGAAATGAAAGGTGTTACTTAAATATATGTTATGAAATTATTATTAAAATCACTTATCTCATACAATTTGAATGTCAAAATACGACATTTAGTACTATTTCTAGCCTTAAAATTCAATTATCACTATGCCTAATTAGTACATGGCAGGGCACTGTCATCTCAGAAGAGACTCCTTCAGAGTCACAGGAACTTCCCATGTATTAATAAAAATTATTTAAATGAGTAGTCACTTACAGAAGCCAGAGAAAATCCGAATGAAGGCTATCACTTGAGCATTACAGAGTTTCAGGTTTCTGAGACAAGCATATTCACACACTCACCTAATTCTGAGCATATTTTCAAAGCGTCTGTTTTAATCAAAGCCACACATTTCCTACAGATTCTAGCTCTGTTTCATTTGCAGAGCTCCAAAATTCAGCAGCATACAAATGCTACGCAGGACGTATCTTGAAACTCAACCCACTGCTCACATCATTTTTCTGTTCCACAGGTACAGCACAGTTTTTCTGTAAAATACCCATCCTACATAAATTCAGCAGTACTTAATCAGATCTCAGGAGGCTGTATATCCCTTTGCTAACACTGACCTTGGCTGGGAGTTAATCCCATAGCTGTAAATGGTTTGGCTACGCCTCTTTAAAGAAGGAATGCCAAAGGAGCTGGTTAGAAGGTCCCTTCAGTAACACCAGAACTCTTTACCTATTTTTATAGCACTAAATCTTGTTATCAGACACTGACAAACTTTCACGGTACCAAAATTTTGGGTATCATATGTGTTACTGATTTAAACTACACTTAAGTTTAGTCTTTGCCTATAATAAGTGAAATACTTTTTTGAAAAAACAAACAAAACAAAACCCAAAAACCAAACCAAACCAAAACCCCACATTGCTTTATAGTTTTACAATGCTGATGCTTGCACAGACAAAGGTAACTGTAACAGGAGATGCTAATGATTTGATCTTTCTAAACAATGCAAAGAAATAATCTTAGCTTGTACGAGTAGTTTACTGAACAAGCATAGTTAACACAGTAAAAGCTAGTTATAGATGTAAATATTGTATGGTAAACTGCTTAGTAACCAAATTTATGCTTTTCAGCTGATTTTTATTTTGACATTTTTAAGATAGTATCAAATCATCTTGAAATTGGTCTTAAAATATACTTGATCGTTTTGAAAATCAAATTAATACAGCCAACTGCCTGATAATTATATTTTGCCTAGATTCCTCTGCATTGTAATGCTTTCATGTTGCCTAAACAGAGCTTGTTTCAGAATAATTTTCATTTATTCCTGAGACAGTCTAAACCACAGTACCATTCATTAGGTACAACAACCCAATATAATATGTGCTTCATAATTCAAAAATGATGTGCTGAGCACTCCTGTGATTTATTTAACTTAAATGTCTAAACCCTTAGCCGGGGTTTTTCAACCTTTCCAACTTGCAGATCCCCTTAGCGGTCTGTAGCCACACAGAGAAAATTTATTTCTAACAAAACCAGCCTCGCTTCTTTTAGTTACTTCCCACAGACTCCTTGCTATTACTTCACGGATTCCAAATTTCTAAAAGCAGTACTGCAGACCAACTAATTACCTAGAGCTGGCTGGTAACAAGAGTTTAAATTCATAGAAGTAGTAGAGGACTGGAACTTGAGAAATAATATTCCATATTTAAACTGAACAGCATAAAGATCATTTGTTACTTTGAACACGATACATTTCCTTCTTCAGAAATAGCAGCACCTAACAGCATATTGTAGAATGAAAAAATATACAGAGTAATTTTATTTTATTTTATTTAATCTGTCACTGAAAAACCCCCCATATCACAATTCAACAGTGAATTGGAATTAAATAGACTGGATTTAAACCAACATTACAATCGTTCAGTCTTTATAAAATCGGCTATTGGCCATGTTAGGGGAAAGTGCAATGTAAGTAATTTACATGTGGGTTTGCTGTAGAGGTGATGAAGGTAAGCAAATCCACACTGTACCCAAAACCCTAGACTAACATAAGCAAAGTGCGTCAGCAGAACAAGAAAATAAAATATTTTTGCAGTGATCCTGTAGCCTTTCAACCAATTTTTACAGCTGTTTTTAAATACGACTTTGCAAACGCATGCTGGCTGGTGACTGGTTTTGGCTGGCTTACACTAAGGTGGGAGTGCACTGTCAGGCTCTGCCTCTGGAGTACTCCTAGAAGGGGGAATCAGGGACAGCTGAGAAACAGGAAGAGGCGGGGAAAGGACTTTAAAGCCTCATAAGTGAGCTCAGTTATTTTGTTTCCAAACCCAATAACCAGGTGTGTCTACGCATGAGTTGAGCAGTCATTGAGCGGAAACTCATTGGTGGAACATGAGGTTATAACTACTTGTAGAGGTCGTCTTCACTTTTCCAAAGAACCGTAGTACTGTTCCGGAAAAAAGATGACCTATGGGCTTATCACAAGTTAAGGGTAATGTGGTTAGCAGGCAGAGTCTAGAACAGATACGGCCAAAGCCCAGCCCTCAGGCTTCAAGATAAGATAAAATACCTGATCAAGCTCCAGATTGATCTGTACAGAACCTTGAACTAGCTTAGGATCAGCCTGCAGCTGACAAATTTTGCAGGTGAGTGAGAAGACTGCACATGGGGGAGAGATCAGGGGGAGGCCTGGCAGAGCAGCATCCTGCCTGGGGATTCCCAACCAACAGGTACAGGGCATGACTACATCTACAAACTGAAGACAGAGAGTGCTGGGTTTCAGGTACGTGATATATTTAAGAAAGTTGTTTAAACTGTTGCCCACGCCAAAGCAGGGTTGGTGGAACACAACTTTTATATTCATTGGGAGAGGTTTTGTTTGCAAAGACTTACTCAAGCAACAGCAGAGGGCTTTAGTTTAAGCTCCTGAAGACAGCCTATCACCAGAGCTGCGGTACTCACCAGAGGATCAGCAGAATTGCAGTACTCGCTGGACGACCACAGGGATGCAGTACAGCTAGACCCAGCAGAGCGAATCCCCACAGTGAACTCTGTCAAAAATAATTTGAGTAGAATTTAGTCTCTGTGAAAACTGTTCAGGAATAACAGAACGCTGCAAAACTTATTTCAAATCCCTTTGTCTACCACAGCCTGTTTCCCCAAGTACTGTGTTTAAATCAGGTTTGTAAACAAGAAGGTGGGGTAGAAACGACGTACATGCCACAAGTACTTGAATAAATACTGAGAACAGTAAGGAACTGGGTAGGATATAAAACCAAAGACAGCAGGGTGCCAAAATAACTAATGATATTTTCTTGAAAGGAATGTCTGATTGATAGAAAGCCCAAGGAACCACTTCTACAAACAGTGGCAAACAGCCAGTCCCCATGAGTCAACCCCACCAGGCTTAACTGCTGTTCGTGGGCCAGAAGGTGCAAAGAGCATGAACATATGGCAATTGCCACATCTTCAGCCTGAAAGATCATCCAGTCCTGACTTCAGATGGACAGGGCGTACACAGAAGCTGGGGTGTCCTAGAAGGGGCTCCTCAGGAGC
>NW_009258951.1:2423450-2435801 GCF_000687185.1 Egretta garzetta
AGCCCTCCCCCGCGGCCACGCGTGGAGCGCCCCGCCGCCGGTCCCGAGGATCTCTATGCAAAGTTGGGTGGTTGTGCCGGGGCGCCCAGCCTGGAGAATTGCACATCTGAACTGTGGGACTTTAACTTAAACACTGATGCCAATACAGTGTGGGGTGCCAGAAAGTGTCTGCTGATGATTCGTGAAATAATTTTCTATTTTGTTTACCTGCTGTATCGGATGGGAGTTTGCAGGAGAGTGGTAGCGTGTTGGTTTTTCCTGGTTTGGTTTGTTTATTTGGTTTTTTTGTGGTGTTTTGTTTTGTTTGTTTTTTTTTTTAAATCAGCTGTGAAAATGTTACAAATCTGCACAATTTTTTAGGGGTGCATGTGTGCGTGATTTTTGTCTTTATTTTTTCTTTGGTGGGTGGGAGCGGTGGTGTTTTTGTTCCGAGGGTTTTTCTTTTTAGGTTGGCAATAACTGATTTTGATGACTAGCTCTCTAAAGTGCAAAGACTCCCTACATGTGATGCAGGGTAAACAGCAACCCTGTGTCTATAGAGTGCCTTCAAAACTCAGCTGTTCCAGCCGGTGCCAACCTGTGAAAGCTCCACAGAATCCCATTATCTACTACTCCAAAAACTACTTAACAGTTTCCTTGCAGTAATCATACCGAACAAGCCAGGACAAAAGGGCCTATTGTTAGTGGAATTTATTTCTTATTTCCATCTGAGCCTTTTAACTGTAATTTCCATGTCTTGCAAGTTCAGGCTTCATTTACTTCAAATTTACAAGAATTTAGCCTTTTGGGATTTTGGGGGGGATGGGCTTTTTTTTTTTTCTCTCTTTTTTTTTTTTTTTTTTTTTTTTTTTCCTTTGGTTTTGTTGTGGGATGTACCTCCAGCCAGCAAAGAAGGAAATCTTACCGTTGTGATGTACCAAGAAAATTCTAACAACTGTCATTTTAATTCCAGACATGCATTTAAGAGATGTCTATCCATTTTAAGAATTTTAATACAAATGCTGTTTTTTAGAAAACAACTTTGTGCGCTTTTATGTATTACATGAAACACTAACTTTCACATAGGCTGTTAATCCCGGTTTATATCTTAATAGAAGTGAAAGGTTGGGGGGAGGCTCGATTTAGCTAAGGAGAGTGTTTAAAGAAAAAAAAAAAGACAAACCACAAGATTGCTGTTTTACCTAATATTTAGTCATTTTTAATACAGTTTTTCATTTGTGTTTAGGTCCTGACCCTATGTGATGCCAGCACGTGAGCGGAATGCTGTATTCAGTAGGCAGCTTTAGGAAGGTAGCGTGGCTTTAATGCAAAAGGACTTGTAAGATTAGGCCCTTATTCCTTACTGGGAAAGGCATGGTTTATTGGGGTAAATTTCTAAAGGTCAATTATTTATGAAACTTAAGCTTTTAATAGCATTGCATTATAACTCTTTAAAATTATGCATCAGACCATTATTTCTTTCCTGGTTTGCAGAGGGATTGGGGTAGGAGGAGATCTGTACCTTCTGTCATTTGGTAGATCTAGGGAGTTTGTTTACCTCCATTATCTTCCTCTCTTAGCCCTTTCTTTAAAGATTAGCACACAAAACCTGCAACTTTTTTTTTTTTTTTTCCTTCTTGTCCGCCCACCGTCCAAGAAGACTTGAAATTATCTTACCCCATGAAAGCAAAAGTTGAGCAATGATGTGTAAAGGGGTTTTTAATCAGGCCAGCTGAAAACTTACTGCCGTGATTCCTACCGTGAATCTGATGATTTCTTCTGTTTTTTTAAGCTTTCTGCTTGAGCACTGGGAAAACAGTTTTTAGTGTTAGTTTAATTCTATATATTGAAATCCCAGTGAAATTAAAATTACAATCTTGTGGCTTAGTTTAAAATGGGATACCTATTTTGGCAACATCTGGTATCTACTGAAAATTTTGAAAAGATTATATGCTTAAGTATTGAACGTATCTCTTCGCCTGAGCTCACATGTATCCTTCAAAAGAGCAAGGACCTGTTCTGATACAATCAGTCAGGTTGTGTCAGTCAGACTGATACAATCACAGTTAAGAACAAAGAGCACTGGAGAAAGTAACCCTAGTGATGGTCCCTCAACTTGTGCTTGGGGCCTTGATATAACAGACAAATTGATCCAGCCCCAGTTTTAAGTGAAAACTGAAAACCTTATCTTAGCAGCTTATCTTTCAGAAAGTTCTGAAAATGAAGTGGAAGCTAGCTCCTCAAGGCCATTTGTGTTAGAGGGGTGGGGGAATAATGCTTATTAATAGTAGGGACTTCTTTTAACGAAAATACTGCATTGAAAACTAAGAAAGCTTGACTGCAGCCATGTCTTGCACTAAAGTTAAAAAAAAAAAAAAAAGCCATAAATTTACATCTCAGCTATTGCTATGGTTCAATTTTGCCTTAAATTCATGGGATTATACAGTTTTTAGCACCCAACAGGCCTCGCTCCAGATCAGTGTATTGAAAGCAACTTGTTCCACTTAATAAAAGCAGGTATTTATTCTGTTCTCCCCAGCAGACAGCAGATTCTTCATGTTTTCCAGTGCCTCCTGTTTCCCTACTGCCTGTGTTGTGATTGAGGAATGATGCAAAAATGGGAGTTTGTAGCGTACAGCAGCACATAAAGCCTGGTTTTTCTTAGCCTAGCAGAGCTGCTGAAGGCAGCCTACTAAGTTCTGGATTATCCTGGGCTCTCTTGTAGATACACTCTAGTTCTTGCCAAAAAGGTGTGTTCGTTAAACAGTGAAGAAACCATGGCATGGGTCTAATCAGAGTTTTGAATGTATTTAGATGTTCAATGTTCCCTATGACTTGGTGAGGACAGTACAAAAAGTAGAGCTCAGTAGTCTGATCTTCCAAATACTCGGAAGTGTTTTGGTGCTTGTTAAACATAGGCCTTGTCTATAAAGTAGAAAAAAGTCATACTGCTTTAACTTGACTGAATAATGAAAGCTATATTAGCTTCTACACTTGAGGAAAATGTATCAATATAAAGGTACTCTTTTATTCCTTTTCCCTGTGGGAATATGTTATACCCGTGTCAATACAAAGGTGGTATATAGCTTTTCACAGTGAGACTTGCAAATATTTAATTGATTTGGAATAAAAATGTCATTCCCAGCCAAAATACTTCCTGGCAGTGCAGAAATTGTGTAAACAAGGCCTTAGTTTAAGGCTGGTCTTATGGCCACATATTTTGCTGTACATAATGATTGTATTTTTAAAAATCCAAGCTTGTCCTATTGCAAGAAAATGTGTCTTTGAAATCCTAGTCTCTGTGATTGTAACCGTGCAGTATTCTTGACCTCATTTTCAATACAAGTGTGGTTCTTCTCAACACGATGCTCAGGCTTTATTGATGCTTATGGTTCTGGAGATGATGTTGAATTCCGTGGCTGTGGAATTCCTGACGGTTCTGCTTCTCAAAAGAATGTATGGCAAGGTTTTTGCAAAGGGCATTTTAAATAAAGGGCAGCTGGCTCTTTATGACTTCTTCACTTGGATACTCATTGCGTGCAGGTGTTGTTAAGTATCATATTTCCTCGAGGAGTGACAAAATGCAGAAACCTCCATTTTCTTTAAGAATTTTGTATGAAAGTGAGTGGCATGTGTGTTCCCTTGAATCTTCTCCTGTTCAAATTAATGGGCAACTTCCATGACTATAAATGGAAAATGGTTGGAGCTCTACTGCTATTAGAAACTCTCTTACTCTCCAGGTTTGTATAGCAGGCAACCCAGACACTCTTCTTGATAGATCTTCACTGTATCTTTGGGAACTATTATCTGGAGTGTCCATTCGTTTTCTGGTGAGATTTGAGACTTGCTGTAGAAGCAAGTATGTGTATGAGCTCTGTTCAAAGGTGAATGATCTTCATAGCTTATAGCCTGCTCCTGCAACATTTGTAACTCCGTGCAAAACGTGTATGTTAAAAAGATTCTCCTTCCTGACACACTGTTAGAGCATGATGCTCTAGGATCTCATTTTTGTGGGAATCCAACATCTGCCCAACTTCTAAAACTTTTTATTTGGGGCTGACAACCTTTGGTGAAGGTATGCATAGCAGATGAAAGTGATTCAATAGCAGATTTTTAGTTCAAACAGCTAAAGATATTCAAGTGAGTTACAGTGATGAGAAACAGAGTGGAAGTGCATTGCTGGGGCTGGGTGTGTTGGGTTTGGGTTTTTTTGTTGGTTTTGTTGTTTTAATTTGAGTAGACTAAGGGTTTGTTAGCTTGTAATCGAGAATTTCACTGTATTTCCAAGTAAGAGTCATTGAGTGTGTGTATTCTGACTTCATTGGGGTTGGAATCAAAATTCTTGCCCTTACCACAGATGATCTCAACCTCTGTGATCTCAATTCTGCGTGTAGTCAGTATCATGCTGAAGAAAACGCCCAACGAAACCTGAACTGGTTGACGGATAATAGACTGGAGCAGAGAGATTTACACACAGAAAGTTTCAGAATAGCCATTAAAATTTCCCTATAGCTATTTTAAATTTTTGGAAGGGTATGACTATCTATTTTAAATTTTTGGAAGGGTATGACTGCTCTAATACGCATCAGGTGCTGCTTTAGTACTGTTGATGCTGGAGCACAGTGATGAAGTAGATGACATTGTGCATAAACCAAATGCTATACGTAAATACTTAATCTGCAATATCTAACAAGGTCTTAGATCCTATATAAAACACTGTAAAATTAGAAGTCAGTTAACCAGAACTTGTAAGTTGTTCAAGTAAAGTCTGAAAATATTGGAAGCAGCTGTTCTGTAATGACTTTATTTTATTTTAGCAATCTCTGGGTCTTTTGGAGGTTTGGGCAAAGAGGAGACTAAGTGATCAAGAATGCGTAGTTTTGTTTTGGTAATCCTTGACAGAGAGATATTTTTAGGAAAATGGTGTCTGACATGTAACTTTAGCTTTAATGATTTAAACCTCATTTACTTGTACAAAGTTCTTTAAGGGAACATTATAAAAAGTGCATAGTTAATAGATCAGCTGTCCAGGTAACAGACAGATCCCAGATGTTTCTCCTCTGCTTGATTGAGCGATTATGATTGTGCAAGAAATGCTGCAGCAGCTAGACTGATCAGAATGACCCTGCTAAATTTTTTGCCTTTTGATGTAGTCCTGTTATCCTGCTGTGTTATGATGCTAGGATGAAATGAGATACTTGTAGTTGATTTTGAGGATGGTTGTAAATGGACTTCTGGGAGAAAAAGTAATCTGAAATGGAAGTTGTTTGGTTTTTTGGTTTGTGTTTTTTTTTTTTTTTCTCTTCTTTGAATTGGGTATTGGAAAAGGTACAGGTCAGCATTTGTATCAGTATTCCCTTACCTGTTTCTTATTTATGGGTATATTCATCTAATGCATTGTTCCTGCAGTTTTACTATGGTTATCCCAATTTAAACAATTAGGATGAATACTACAAATCCAAGTTATTTTGTGAGAGATAGAATTGCAGGTAAGGCAGAAAGTACTGAACTACAGTTGAATGTTTGCATTTGCTGTGTTACTGGTAGGCAAGTTATTCAGGTGTGGAGCCTGATGTGGGCATCTGAAAGAAGTCTCGTTTTAGCTGTTAGAAGTGATAAACTTAAAAGTGTTCCTGAGAAACGTGACTCGATACCCTTGTGATGGCATTTGTTCTGAGGGTTGAGAGCAGATACAAGAATAAGATGCATTTACTGTCAAATTAACTTGAGTTGTATCATTTCTCTGTCTTGCCAAGAGATGATGAAACTGGTAGCATTCCTTCCAGCCACGGTGTCGGCAGTCCTGAGGTGGGGGAGCATTGTGCTTTCCCACAGGAGAGATCATTTAAGTTCCTTACTGTCTTGCTGCCTCTAAATTGTTTACTGCATCTGTCACAGAGTTAGAAATGAAAAGGAGGGAGCAAGACATTTCTGACTTGCAGGGCTGTAACAGGGGTGTCTAGCTCAGCCCTCTATCAAAGCCATGCCCTACTTCTGGTTTCCAGCCTCAGCACCAATTTGCTGCATGTTTCCAGCAAACTTCTAAAGCTTTCTACACCTCAGTTTCTGCAACTCTGTATTTTGTTGAAATGTTGATTTCGGTGCAGATGGGCTGATTTTGCACGAGCGTTTGGCTCTAGAATTGCAGCACCAAATGAAGGGAAGAAGATTGAGAGGGAGGGATTGAGGACACGAGAAAGTAAGCAGAAAGAATACTGTCACAAAAGAGTATGTGACTTTTTGTTCCTCTAAGACAGACCTAAATATTGGAACCAAGTTTTTGAATGTTAAGTGTCTGGCAGAAATCTTGGTTTAACCAAGCCTTATGCTTAAATCAGAAAAGCTACTTAAAAGCCCTTTGAGTTGGAGGTATGGTACTTGATTGACTTCAGATAATTCTCTTTGTCATTTTTCACTGACCTTGGTTTGTTTAAATATTCTAAGATTTATTTATCATTGTGATAGTTATCACTAGATAGAGGACTTGTTTAAATATGATTTAATATTTATATTAACTTAGTACTATACATAT
The DNA here is from genome assembly GCF_000687185.1 of Egretta garzetta. Lineage (NCBI taxonomy): Eukaryota > Metazoa > Chordata > Aves > Pelecaniformes > Ardeidae > Egretta > Egretta garzetta. Next base: position 2,429,962 of record NW_009258951.1, read on the forward strand.
CTCCATGCTGTATGGATTGATAGATGTGGGAGGCATGCAGTGAAGGTCTGTTTACTTACTGAAAGCCTTACAGGAGGTAAAGAATCAAAAGATCGAGGATTCTGTTTTCAGAAATGATGATGGTGCAAATAAGAGTGCTTAATGTAACTTTTTGAATTTACAGATGACTTCTCGTTGCTCAGAATAATAGTCAGTCTTTTAGATGGGAGATGATTACCCCTTCTCTTCACTGCCACATGACTAGCTGTGCCATTGCGGGGTTTTTTTTTGCCTATAGTAAGAAAAACTGTGATCCTTCTGCTGCCATGGAATTTTGTCAGACATGGGCTGACTTTGTGACTTCGTTGCTCACTTGGAGCTCTGGCATTCTTCCTCTTGGAGGCTGCTTGGGGGAGGAAGGAGCCCAGATGATAATGAAGTGATTGCTTATCAAAACCCTGGGATGGAAAGCCGGCTCACATCTAAACATTGGAGAGGGTGTATCCATTGTTGGAGTTACACTTGAAACAGAGTGTACATACAATACAGCCTTGCTCTTCAGTGTTACGTGGTTTTTACAGGTTTGTTCTGGGAAAGCAGAAATCCTGCAAGGTGAATGGAGACCTTACAGCATACTCCTGTGGCTAACATAAAGCAGTGGTGTCCAGCACTCCCAGAGGAAAGTAGTTTGGCATTTTGAGGAAGAAATATGCATGTGAGTTGTATCCTCTCTTGCTCATCCAGAAAGGTAGTTTGAAAGATAAGTCTTCTGCAGATACCCTGAAAATACTTTCTGTAGAAGCATAAAATAGGTACATTTTAGAGGTCAAAACAGTGACTCTTTTTGTGTTTCTTAAGAAATGCATAATGTGACTTCTGTTTAAGTTCCTCTACTGGATCATAGTTTCTTCCCCTTGCATACCACCCCTAATACAGCAACAAGGTCTGCTTCTTCAGACTCTTGCGAGTGATCAGAAATTGAATGCATGTTTGGTATTTTCCAGATCTGTAACAAAAGTAAGTTTGGGGTGTTACTGTGCATATATGTCCATGACATTTGGTGTATTAAACAATGCCCCTCCCATGCATTTTTATGAGAAAGATACAAGTGATCAAGAAATAGTAGCATAGGGCTAGTAAAATACTGGCTAGGTAGGACAGGAATCTGTGATGGAAGATTGTGTTTGGGGTTTGTGGTGTGAGACTGAAAGCAGGACACACTTTGCCAGGTTTGCTAAACACCAGACCTGATTCGTGTGGAAGGGTAGGAAGCAGGATGTCTTCCTGGAGGTATGGGGAGTTCGGGAGAAGGTTGGTTGAATTTTTTGTTTCGAGTACAAAGAAACATCATTCTGTGCGTGTATGTTGTGGATTTTATTCCCCCCCCCCATGGTGCTAAGCAGATTTAGAAGTGTAAAGAAAGTTGACACAATGAATGTGTTATACACCAAGAATGATTTTGATGTTCTATTTTTAAAATAGCTATGGTTACAATGCGACTCAAGGTAGTTGGAAGCCATGTGTATTTAAGGATGAGATTAGTGATAATTTTATTCCTTGAATGAGCTACAGTAATATTGCATACCTCAATTTAGTATTGGGAGTTCGTTGCCAAGTTTACTTGATGATTAACAAACTTAAGATGAAAGCATGCTAATGAAGTACTTGAGTAATTAAGTTTCTGATGTTCGAGATCTTGATTTCCCTCTTTTTTGGAATCTTCTGCTGTGCTCCAGATTGGCTGTCTATTTTCTGCTGAGTTTCTTGTTTCAAATATTATGTTTGCTTTAGTGTGGGTTTTGCTTTCTCTTTCGTTGTTGGATCTTTTGTTTTTTCCTTCAATTAAAGGAAAAAGTAGAGAGGAGATTCACATTTGAATTGCTGTATAGCACAAGCTGCCTGGATTCCAGAAATATGTCATGCACTCCACGTATTTTTGCAATAAAAACAAGTTTAAGGAGAACACTATACGTTTAAGGTATTTCCAAAGTCTGGACTCTCAGCAGAGAAACGGCTTGAAAAAGCTTATTTACCAAAGAACTAGGTCAGCCTGGGAGTGAATTAGAGTGTTCAGACACTTAGATTATTCACTTACTTCAACCTCTGTAGTGAGAGCGAAAGTTACAGATTTCTGAGCATAAATATTTATGCATACATACAAAGTTGTATCTGGTATCCACAATTTGGAAAACATCCACGTTTTTCTACTCTGAGCATTGAAAATCAGGAATTGGGTGCCTACACTCACTGAATATCAGACCAGTAGCATAGAAACTTCGGCACATATTTATTTATCCAATTAAACGTGCCTAAAAAGAGGTTTTTGTGATTCTTTGCGGGCATTTTTGACCTGGCACAAATCAATTTTCAGCATTGCTAAACCAGAAAATCACTGTGGTTATTAAACATGTGCTATGTGCAGCCTTTTACCAGATGCAGGGATAGCAACCTGTCGAACTCGTCTGAATTGTTTGTGGTCAGTGCTGTCTGTGAATAAAACTTCTAGCTTGTGTCTCACCTCTGTATTTCTTGTGATAAGGAAATGGAAACCAAACCTGTCTAGACTGAAATACTTGAAGTTCAAGGATAGATACTCTTGGATTCTTTACAGACTTCATGATAGATTGGAATTGCTCAATGTGCATCTGGTTGCAGCTTGTTTCAGGTGTGTATAAGACACTGACTTCCTTTATCATCACTCAGGGTTTTTCAACACTTAGAGTAGTTAACAGAAATTAATTGATGGGTAACTGGAGTTCGTTTGGCAAGTGTGTTTGTGCATACTAATGTGAAGACGTGAACAGTATTATTCCAGGATGCAAACAAACTAAACAAATGTGTTGGGTATCCTAATTGCCTACAATAGAATTTTTAATATAACTTCATGACTGAAGTTGTATTTGTGTACTGACTTATACTGTTATGAATCTGAACTTGACTTATTTGCTGATTCTATAAATGTATGTATGCTGAATTCCCTGTTCTTTTGTAACTCTGTTGAAATCTGAGCCTTACTTAAGCATACGAGCAGAATTTAACCCCAGTCTGCATTTTAAATATTTCACATGCACCTAACAGTGTGATCTTTGTCCTTTTTAAAGGTTGTAATTTCATTTAAAAAAAAAAAAAAAGCCTTCTCCTGTGCCTTTAGTTGGATTTTCAGATGTCTAAAATGTAAGCTTTTTTTTTTTCTCCCCTCCTTCTATGGGTGTTTCTTATCTTCAAGTGATACTGGGTTTATGTAAATTGTGAATGCCATCTTGAAATGCCAGTAGGTCTATATAATGCTTTTTTACTTCATACAGTTGTTTCTTCCCATTCTATCGGGAGTTTGTAATATGTTGTATCTTAGTATCGGTAAGGTTTGTCCATACTCAAAATTCACAGCCATTAGACCAGCTTTTATCCTTGCGGTGTTATCCAATTGATCTCATGTGCAGGAGAGCATAGATACTGCACACTGGCTGCCCAGGAGGCTGGGATACTTACAGTGTAAGACCTCTCCTAGATCTAGTTTGCGTTTAACAGCATTTTTCGTGTGAAAATCACAGAAGAACGCTTTCCCCTGTGCTGCCCAAAGGATGTTGAGACAGTGTTACAAGCATAGTGGTTTATTTGCATGACTGATGGCATACATTGACTGTGACAGTAAAAGTTCCTTTTGGTGACAATTTGAAGAAGAGGAGAAAAGAAAAAATTGGGGGTGGGGTGGGGAGGGAAAGCAGAGATAAAGTGGAAAACCAGTGCTAGTGGCCAGCCAGAAAGAGAAGCACCTTGGGTTCTTTTCAGGTAAAGGTCCTGCTCGGGGCATGCTCTCCAGTGCAAAAAGGAACCCCTCTGCAATGCTGTTTGCATATGGCTATATGGTTTTCCAGGGCCTGCTCGGACTCTCTGCAGGTTGCTCCTGTTTCTGATGCTCCCAGTGCTGATCAGAGCATGCCTCAGTCAGGTGCTGGCTGGGTGTCAAGATTTGTGCACATTTGGTGATGTGTGTTAGCTGTGTAAACGATACCTATCTACTGGGTAACTACTCTGCAGTAATTCACCAGGTACCTTAGAGAGCAGGGATGTCTGTTGCTTGAATCTTTGAAATGTTGTGTGCCTTGAATTGGTTGCGCTGCAAGACCTCATGGTGTCCCGGTGGGATGAGCAGTGTCGCAGCTGGAGCAGTCCTGGTGAATGTCCATGATGTCTCAGAGCAAGTATTGAGGTTATGTCTTAAGTGCTCTTCTCTGCAACTGCTCTATGAAGTATCAAAAGAGCATAACTCAAATGAAGCCTTCCTTTTTTTCTTTTTTTTTCTTTTTTTTTCTTTTACAGCTGATGCCAGGAGCTACATAAGCCCCTGAACTATGTCAGAACTGGAGGGAGAACAAAGGTGCCCTGACCTTGCCTTTCCCTTCTGCCCTTCCGCCTTGTCTGCATTCAGAAACAGATGAACTTTGTGAGCCTTGGAGTCTGTGGGTCACTGCAGGGGCGTGTGGGCCATGTATATGAAAACATACATATTCTAAAATTTAAAAAAAAAATTGCAGTTCTGTACTTCAGGAAGCAAGACTTCTGTGTTGCTTTGGCGTAAGTACTACTCTGTACTGTAGAAACTTTGAAAAGAGAAGTATTAGTTCCTTTGGGTGGCCCCACCCTCCACTCTTTGAAGAAAAATGGAAATATTTCTCTCTCAGATCCAAAGGTTAGATGTAAAACATATGAAATTGAATCAATTTGAAACTGTTACAATTTTTATTCACTTGAAACTGGGTCAATTTCAAATCAATCTCTTTGAAAGATTAAACACACTTACTTCAAAAAGGGCTTTTGTGATGATCCATCACAGCGCTCATAAAATTAACAAAAAGGGTTGATCCGGCAGAGTGTTGAAAAAGGGAATATTTCACTCCTGCATTACGGCATTGTAACAGGTGACAGGGTGCATAGTCAGTTGTGGCTCCAGCTTTCTTTCAAGGGTAGGTATTATTTTTAAGTCTAATAACTATCCTTATGGGAAAAGAAAATATTTTTTCAAAACCCTGAGGAAAGGTTCAATCAAAAAAAAAAGTGATTGCAGGACTCAGGGAGGATTATGATAATTTATTTCAATTACCAATGCAAAACAGGTTCTATATCTCCGTGCTTCACCATCTTGTAGAAAATCTAACATTCAGAATGTAGCATAATTAGATTTTGATTTATGCAAGCTCTCTCTGGAAGACAGTGTGCCAGTCTCTTGTTTTGCTGCCCGTCAGTTGCGATGATTGTTAGGAAGTTTGTTTCTCCAGTGATGGGTTTCTAGGAAGCCGTGCTGGACGATGCTGCAATAAACCCTGCCTGATGGATGGGATGGTGCTCCTGCCTGAAGAGCAGGGAGCTTCATTTCAGTAGTGATGAGCCACAGTGCACAGATGCACTCCAACTGGCGTGTCTGCACAGTGTCCTTTGAGCAGGGTACACAGCCAGCTCTTTGTGCCAGGCGGCTATGCCCTGGGGTTGCTGATTTGGGTGAGGACTGGGATGCTTCAGCCACAGAGTTTAGTGGGCTCAGCCCTTCCCAGTTTATCATGCATCACACCAGAAATCTTTGGGAAAATGCATTGCTGCTTCAGAGAACCAAATCTTGAGAGATGGACCTTGTTTACCTTCAAATATCAGGTTAATTACCTTCCTTCTTACAGTCGCTGTTGAAGGATTCGGTAGCAACAGCTGGAGGTGGGGTAGGGGAAGAACAACCAAGTTAGTGAAAAGATCCTGTGTCTTCACCTGTGAACCTACTTCCAGCCTACTTTACCTAACTCAGAGGAGGGTTTAAAGTGACTTGATTACCTGGGAACCTTACATATCTGCTTGCAAAAAACAGCGTTACAGAG
>NW_009258951.1:2435817-2462635 GCF_000687185.1 Egretta garzetta
GCCTTTGTGTCTTGCGGTAAGAGTTACCGATGCAGCTGGAAGCAGAAGCTGCGAAGGGAAGATGGAAGTCACCTGCTGCCTTTTTTTTCTTCTTCATCTTGAGTGGCGCAGATAGCTAAACATTTAAACAATCTCCATCTCTGTAGGGAGGAATCTCCATTACTTGCAGCCTTTAAATTAAAGCAGGATGCCTTTCTAGAAGATTAATTGGAGCTTAAACCGCAGGGCTTTTGTGACCGCATTACTTTGGGCGATAGAGCCTCACCCTGTTTGCAGCACCAGCAGCCCACCGAATGGGGTCTCGCTAGAGAAGCTGTGCTTGTTCATCTTTTCTTCTTGTTAGATGAGTATGCCTGCTCCCTTCATAGCTGCGAAAGAAAAGCATTTGAAGATTTCTGCACACTTCACTGTCCTTGGCTTCCTCACGTCTTCCCTTTTACACGCACATACTTCTGCTTCCTCCCATTCTACCCCAACAAAAAAAAAAAAAAGGTTAAACTCATATTTGGGGGTGCTAAGCAGGAAGTGCATGCTATCCTGTCTGAATTTGGAGTGGGTGAATGCTCTGTTCAGCTGCAGCCACCCTCAGTTCCCCCGCTGCACACCCCATGAAGATGGGTGGCTGCAGAAGTGATTATTCTGCATTGCCCGACACCTCCAGCACCTGAGGGCAGACCATCATCTTCCTCCTTGGCATAATGGAAAATGCAGTGAACGCTGCAGTACTACATGACTAGCTCAAGAGCTTTACACAAAGGTTATAAATAATTTAAATTTCCAATCATGGGTTATTCCTGTCACTGCTAATTTCACTGGGCGTAGGACCGGTGCCACATGACAAGCTCTGCCTTGATTTGAAAAAATAATCTGGCTGATGAATTGAAATGCACTCGTGCTGAGTGTGGCGTGGGACTTACAGTCTTCAACCTCCATGCAATAGTAAAGGAACTTGCAGTCTCTAATTTTAAGCGATTAATGCTGATTAATGTTCAGGGTTTAAGGGTTTTAAAAGTAAAATGGTTTGTTCTGACTAAAAGCAGTCACCATGCTACTGACTTTCCTTTATCTGTTTATAGGTTTATATTTATTGAATTATTTGGAACATAATGCTAAATAAATTTATAGATTTATTGTTTATGGGCTACTGATTTCTACTATTCATTGATCAGGCATCTTGAATACATGCATCTTCTGTGGTTTTTTAGGCATGTGTGAAGTAGCAGAAGTGGTGCTATGTCCCCGTACTTAGGTTTCTTTCCTTTGTGCAAGCAGGTTTCCCAGAAGGCGGTATCTTTTGGCCATGTGTTCGCAGCATCTTCTGGATCTGTATGGTCATGTATACCTTAGCAGGAGGTACATGCCTTCATACAGTGGTGCTGTTCATAAAACTGTTATAAAATGACGGTGTCAGGAGAAGTTGGTAGTTAATGCTTCTTTGTATGAGACTTAATGGGACAGCAAATCCAAGCCCCCCAGCAAGCCTGCGATGCGGGAAGTGCCTGATGGAGCCCAAGTCTCTCGCTTTCCTCCGATCTACACACTGGGATCGTGTGACGCTTTACAACATGTAAAACTACCGACATACTCGTGGGAGGATGTGGGCGTCATGTGGCCCTGGGTGACTAAATGATGCCCAGAGTGAGTTCAGAAAGGCAGCCCAGGCTGGGGGTTACTGGTCTGCGCTGCAGCCGGTTGCTCTGGGCTGGGACCCCAGCCTTGCGCCAGCAGAGCCAGTGAGCGTGCAGAAGGGGGTTACGGGAGCAGCTGCTTTCTGAAGGTTTGCAGCTGCTTAATTCAGGCTGGGGAACTCGAGTAATTGACTTCGGAAAAGAAAATAATTGTGTATATTCTATCCTTTTTCTCAGCCATACTAATTTCCTAATATGTTTTAGGAGTTGGCATTTATGTTTCTCCATAACAGGGTAAACCAAAACTGACTGGCATTTCAAAGCTTGTTTGTGGAAAAACTGAGAGTAAACATACTTTTTTTTTTTTTTTAAACTTACAACTCAGAGTAGACAGTGATCTATTTGAATTGACAAATTCCACGTTTGATTCCTAAAGGGCACTAAGTGCATCCACTCTTGCTGTTAGCCCATCACCTTCCAAGTCAGCCATGGCTATCAGCAAATAATATTCCTGGGCTCAGGGGAAGATTTTCAAGATAAATGTACTTGATGCTTTCTCAGCTGAAAAGTGCTAGCCGGTGACTTAGTCTATATCGATTAACAAGGCTTGTCTTGTTGCCAGTGCTCATTTTTATTATCCACACACTCCTTTTGGGAATACTCTAAATAAATGGAATCGGTGCTTCTGCATAAGGTGTCTGGCAGTCAGGATTTGAGATTTTTTTTTTTTTTTTTTCCCCAGCATCATAAAGATCTGTAAGGAACTAACAATTTTACAAAGACAGGGTTTCATGCCATTGTTCACAAGGACAGTAAATATGAAATCAAAAACCTTCTACATAGGTTATACAGTCAGCTAGTTACCAAGTACGTGAACATAATTCCTTTTTACCATTTGTCATTTTCCCTATTATCATGAGTGTAGCTGATACTTGCTGTTGGAGAGCAACTCTTATTACATGCTTAGATGTTTCATTAACATGTCATACTTGTTTTAAGGAAAAAAAAAAAAGCCCGAAACTCCTCTTAGCTTTAATTTCTTAAAATAGCTCTTTACAATAACTGCTGTCTACACGGGTCTTCATTGATATGTACATGTATGAAGTTGTTTTTCTGATTTGGGGGTTCATGTAACAAAACCACTAATTCATTAGTTCCATGTCTGCTGCTGACAGACGTGGCCTTCTAGCTCTGTTGGTGCAGGCTAACCCCTCTGTGCTGGGGAAGGTGCGTAGCTCCCCGCTCGGGGGAAAAAGAACAGTGGAGCAGGTAATGGGGAGAGGAGAGGAATTTAGAAAGGGGGAATAGAAGCCCTTATGTCAAAAATAGCATGGTATGAAGCTTCAGATTTTAATTTTTTTTACACTTAGTTTCCACAGAATGGAGTGGAAAATACTTTTGTGCTCAGGAAGTGTCTGGAATTTCACTTGGAAATTTCAGATACAGTATTTTTATATTTCATGCCATATAAGAAGAAAGAGTATGTGTGTTGCTCCACTGGTGTACCAATGTATTAGTAAATATACATGTATATATATATATTCGTCTGAAAACATTATTTACTATACTGAATATGCTTATTTATTTGAAAGTGTTTTCTTTCCAAACCTGAACAAAATCAAAACGTCCCCTGGAGAAATTTAGCGTTACCTGCCAGCTTGTGCCTCCCCCAGTGGTGAGCTGCCAGGATGCCGGGCTGGTGGTGTGCATGACCTGTGCTCTGCCTGCCCCGGGGCCACTGCATTTGCCTGCTGTGGGGCTGCCCGCCTCTGTCTGCTGGTGACGGGGGGCTTGTTCATGGGGAATTTTGTTTTCTGAACTGGAAAGAAACCAGCTTTTTCAATAGGAAAATAATGCACGGAATCTCTCTCTATCCACTTTGGATGCTGTCTTTGAGTAGTACAAGAAAGATGTTTGTCCCTAGATCATAATTTGATTTTTGATGGAACAGGAGTTGATCTACAGATGGACTGGTGGGAAACCAATGGAAGGATTCCCAAATATAGATGATTCAAACTTATGGTTTATCCTTGGTGTGAACTTTGATCATATGTATTTGACCATAATTTACTCTTGTCAAGCAAACCTGTTCTGGGATTAAGGCCAGGACAGAAATTCAAGGAAATGAAGATACCAACCTAAACCAGCCCTTTCTGCTCCACTCTAACTTTTCTCTTTATGTATAGGTGATTTGTGTAATTAGAGACTGGCAGAATCTCAGACCCAGGTACTGCATTAAAGAAGGCATGAGCTTCAGTACAGGAATTTCACCCTGTCTTCAGGGCACCTTTTATTGGCTTCAGATCTGACAGCCATTTCTGTCTTATGTTGCCTGTTCTTAATAGGAATAATGGCAATAATCTCACTTCGTCAGAATTAGTCTTTGCATAATTTTTAAGGCCTTTAAAAAATTCCCCATCAAATTTTGTAGTGCAAAATTCTCATTTGCCATTTTCTTTCTACTCTAGGTGAAGGTCACCAAAGGAATGTGAAAAATCCTATGTATTTCTACCCCTACAAAATAGAAAGGGTCGGTATCCTCTCTACTAGTTGTATGGAGCCTTTTTGTCCATATTGGGGTAGATGGCAAACATTGTCAAGGTACCTTTTTCAAGAAAAGTGTAAAACAAACAAAAAAGTCTAAGCTTCTGTCACACCTTCTAGCATGTAACTGCCTTCAAAATCCTAGCTGGACCCTGGCAGTTTCCCCAAGGGCTCATCTCTGAGCCCTCCCTCTCTCAGGCACATTTTGGGGAGTAGTGTAGATAGTAGCCATGTTGTAATCAGCCAGGTTTTGTCTGTTTACAAGGTTTTCAAGTGTTACTGTGGAAATAATTTTTCAGATATTTATGAATATTTTGTATGCATTTGGTGTCTGTAAATATTTCAAATGATGTTACGTAGTGTAATTATTTAGTGGTAATTAGTATTATTTTGTATAGGGTTTTTTTTTTTGTCCTCTTCTGGGTTATCACCTAACTGCACTGTCCCACACTTCTATACCAATAGTACAGAAATCTCCAGCTTGGTAAATAAGCGCTGGGCTTTCTGTTGTGCACTACAATCCTCTGATGCCCTGATTCAGTGAACGGCTTTCTCTCTGCATAGAATTTGCAGTTTCTGAAACGGATGGTTTCTTTCACACACGGCTGGGCAGGCAATTTATGTGCTGATCACCATAGAAACCTGCAGATACATCACTTGGTCAAACCGTTTCCATGTTGTATCAGCGAGCTGGCATCGGAAAATGCAAATAAGTGGCGTGAGAGAGGATTGGTGAAAAGATTGCCTTTTTTCTTTATTTTTACCAATGCCAATCTTTATTCTAAGCCACCTGCATTCCTTTTTACCTCAAACTCAGGCTCTCTCCTTAGAAATATTTTTTGTTAAGTTGCACCAGCTTTTCTGAGAGGTTGCTGCTGTCCCTGCTATCTGTCCGGGATGGGGCTTTTGTTGTAATCTCCTTCAAGCCACGTAAGTGGTTTGGTCTTTCTCAGGTCCATTCAGACCACCTGGGCAGCGGGGTCTTTCCCGGCACGTTGAAGGGTCCTGGATCCACCAGCTCCTCACCTGGATGGTAGGGATGGTGAATTTTTATAGTATATCTCATTCATAAATTGGCTGCATAGGATTGCAGGTAATTTTCAGTAATTTTTTTTAATGGCATGCCATTGACAGTTAAAGCAATGAATGATTCTTGGGACTATTGAAAAGGGTTGATTTTCTTAAAAAATGAAAGGCTGATTTACAGTTGCATAGAGTAGATAAATAGCCCAAGTATTTGCGATTGCAGCAGGCCTGCAAATTAACACTGAGAATTTTTTAATTGCAGCTCACCCTGGATGCTCTGTGCTTCCCACGGCAGCAGGAGTTGTGTTAAATTCGAGATATGAACGTGACTGTTCAAGACAGGAGGGAGGCTGATGGCAATAAAATGCTGCTTCTGTAGGAAAACAACAGAAAGGTACAAAAGGAGGAGAGGAGGTTTGTTCTAAAGTGAAGAAATGGCAAAAAATGAGGTTCCTCATTATTAAGGGGTCTGTCCAGCAGTTTTTTTATCACACACACACAAAACAACCAAACAAAAAAAAAGACCAGGAGAGATTGCTATTCTGCTGGGTTCCTGGGCTACATCCCTTGCCTGGGCTGAACCACAGTATGGTCCAGGATATCACATTTACACCAGCTCAGAATCTTACTCTGGATGGACTAAAGTCTTTTAGGCCCACAAAGATTTCACTTTACCTTTTAGGCATCCTGGTATTCAAAGTACCAACCTCTGTGGAGGGCTGCTGAAGCCATGGACCTCTCCCAGGGCGAGCAGCAGGCTTCTGCAGTCCAAATCTTTCTTAGTTTTTTGCCTTTGGGCACCTATTTATCATAATAGTCCTCATTTTGAGACCTTGCCCCTAATAAGAAAGGTGACAAACTGCTTGGAGCTAACTATAGTCTGTTGAAAAAAGGATGGAGAAAGGCAGTAGGAGTTTACCAGAAAATGGTGATTGCTTGTGCAAATGGCTAAGTACTGAGTGAGGGCAGTGTGCCAGGTAAGAGAGGATGCGTGGAGGTAAAAGAATCCAGTTATAACCTATTATGTGTATTTCAGAGGGCTTAATAATTGACTCTTCTTTCAGTAATGCCATTCATGTTCAACTGTAAAAGCTGGGATCCCTTTTCATACAGCATTTCAAATGATGGTGACCAATTTAGTCTTTTGTGATTACCACAACATGCTGGGAAAGGAAGATTCCTAATTTGGCTACTGGGATTCACGTTTCATTCAAAAGCACGAACCTGCACAGCTGATGGGAACAGTTTACGTGTGGGAATAACTGAAACATATTTTGCAAATACTGGATGTAATGAAATAAGTTTTAGGGTAACCACAGAAGACGTGGTGTAAGAAAGGTTCTTCTTTCAACTTGAATGCAGGGATGAAAAAAGGGACCAAAGCTGTTCCACAGTCTGAGCTGAATACACTGAGCAGTCTGCATGGGGTAGGGGAGGAGAGAGGTGAAATGATCGAAAGCATTTTGTTTCATATTTTCAAAACCAAGTTTCATCTAGGAAGTGCTAAAAATATTTTTCAACTTAAAAATTGAACGAAATTAAATGTGAAGGTGCTGGAACAAAAATCAAGATAGTTCTCAATTTTATCTAATGCACCATTTCTTTTTATTTGCTGAACAACCTTATTTTGCAACTGTTTTTCCTTCCATGTAGCTTGAATTTTTGATGTTATTTTTCTATTTAGCTACCAGTAGAGAAGAACAAAATTCTTTCCAACACAACATTGTGATCATTTTAGGATATCTGAGTCCTTTCCCATAAATTCAGTAATAGCAAAGTTTTTAATGATTTGTATGGCTTGGGTAATGAGCTGTTGTTTTTCCCTCCTTGCTCACTAAATGACAATCCAGACTTTTAGTTTGATGTCACCTGTCAGATGCTGTCATTCAGAACCGGTTGTGTGAGTACTTGGATCTTATTTCCACAGTGAGGCAAGAATAGTTTTGCTTTCTGTATATTTGGTTTTTAGAAATGTGTGCATGGTGTCTGAATGTTTGACGTTATCATCACTTTTTCCTCTGTCAAATACAAAAATAAAATCAAAGTTAAATTCATGCTTAATGCATCTTATCAAACCCATGTTTTTCTTGGTTTTGAGATGAACTGCTACAATATAGTATTTTTTTAATTGACCATGGTTTGACTTTGGAATTAACTAGAGTTGGTATAAAGGGGGCCTACTCTGGGGTATTTAAGTCACATAGCGATTTCCTCAGCATGAGGCAGGAACATGATTTATTATTTCTGCTAGTGACAGTCTTCCTTTGATAGAAAACAGGAAGGAGTTTGGTTGTATAGAAGACATATACTGGGTGGATGAATAAGGCTTGCATATTGTGAATGTTTACAGGTTCTTTGTTCAGATTGCACCCATGCAATATATACTATATTCTGGTGACTTGGCAGTCATCTAGGAGCTACACATAATAAATCAGAAATTGCTGCTTTATATGCATAACTAGATAGATATGCACTCTCCCTATTGAGAGTGCTATGCAGCAGAAATTTAATTTACATGCAGCTTCTATCAGACTGTGCTAGGTGATCAAGGCTATGGTAACTAACAAATTCATAAAGGCCAATTTAGCATTTTTTTGTCTGTAAGTTTTGCATTTGGATTTTTATCAGAAGTGCCATATCTCTAGAAGTTTCCTTTGCTACTTTTTTCAGTTGTTCCTTTTTTTTTTTTTCTTTTTTTTTTTGGTGCTTAACTCATTTTGGGCAGAACACCCTCAACCTAAAGCTGGAAGGTCATATTCTGAGCTAATCTGACCGGATCTGTTATGAAAGCAGGCATAAATGGTTTACAGCTGGGGTCTGACACTTAAAAGTGGACTGGTTTCTGGTATAATACTGTGGAAGTTAGCTTAAGGTTTTGCTTAAGTTTACCCCACAAATAATGTGATATAGCTGCGGTTCTATAAAGTTTGCTTATAGGAAAGATGAGCAGCGATGGCAGTTTCTGGGAATGCTGCGAAGGGGTGCATCACCACGGCAGTTTGTTCCAAAACAGGACACTCCCATTAATTTGTTTCACATGTCTTCCAAGTAGTGAATGATCAAAATATTGCACGATAAATATTTTTGTCATTGTAAGCCCTCTCATCCCTTTGTTTTTTATTTATATTTGACTTAAAGCCTAAAATTTTAGACTTGGGTTTAGGATTTGATATGTAAATCCCATTCTTTCCACAATGAGGAGAGACAGCTGTTAATGTCTTTCAGAGAGCAGTATAAAATTGTTTTCAATGTTTTTAATCAGGCTGGCAGATTGCTAAGGTTGAATTATTTAAGACAATACTCTCTTACTTAAGAATACATGAGACTTAGTAGAAATGGAAGTCGCATGTGCTGAAATGGCTGATGAGCTTTTGATTTTAAAGTAGCACCTTTTGTCAGGGATCCTGTATCATGGCCTTTGAGTCCTCTAGCATTTATATTAGTTTTTAAACTGGTGGTTGCGCCATTTTTCTTGTCTTCAGGAGAACCAGAAAGTACATCACTAAACATGATACTAGGAACTGAAGAAGTGCTTCTCTGAAGCCCTGATACCCCCTTGCTCATTGGCACCTGTGCAGAGCAAAGGAAGAGGCAGATGTTCTGTTGTCCGTCCTTGATTTGCAGCTCCCTACACTCCAGCTCCTGCTGCAGGTAACTGGTCAGCAACAGGGATGCATTTATTTTCTGGAGAGGAGAGTTGGACCATCTTCTGTATTCCTGCAGACTATCAGCAACTTGGAAGCAGAGCCCAATTTTAGTGCTGGGCCCTCCCACTCCATGGCATCTCTGGACAAAGCATCTGCTGCAACGTTTTCTCTTTTTCCTGGAGCGTATGTCACGGGCAGTTACAAATTTTTATTCCTTTCCACCTCTCTATTTTTTATCCATATCTTTTTCCCTTTTTAAAAAATTCAGCTAAATAGCAACTGTCTATAATTCTCTGAACATGAGCTTGTGGGGGAATTTGGCACTTTTGAATGGCATCAGCTCCACTTTCTTGGAGATTGTCAAACTTAAGGTTTGTAAAATTTAACCATGAAGACTGCCACATCATGGGCTGTGTCGTGTGAGAGTTTCACAGACTTCTGTGTGCCAGAAGAACAACTGTCCAGAGCCATGTTTGGGCTGACAGATGGGCAAGGGCCAAGGGCAGCTTTTTGCCTAAAAGCAGTCCCTACAACTGAAATACCTATTGCATTCTTCCACATGCAATGACCAAATGTGTGGTGGTGGGATGCCTTCCTTCTGGGGCTGACGCAGATGTAGAATAGACAGGGAGATTCAGGGGGTAAAGAGGAGACCTATGCCACCTCTATCTGTGCAGATACCAGTGTGACTGACAACTGGTGTGAGGCTAAAAAGACATGAGAACTCAAGGATGTGGAATTGAAGTAAAATACTGTTATTCCCTCTAACAAGAAAGATGATGTGACTAGGCTCTGGTTTTGATAGAACTAAGAATAATTCTTGGGTAGGAACAGAGAAATGATCCTCTATCCTCTAGTTTTCTGTTATTGGAAGATCTTAGGCTTCCTAACACAGTAGCTTCTCTAGAATTTTCCCACTGGCTGTAGAAATAATTTCCCATTAAAATTGTTCATGAAGTATCACAGAATGTTCTGCACACTGTTCCTCTGGAGGGATCAGCGCAGTGGCACCAGTTCTGCCTGTGAATGGTAGTGGTGCAGAAAAGTCTTTCTGCTTAGCTGAATCACTGAACATGCTGTGGGACTTCTTACTCCTAGGTCAGTCCCAGAAGAAGTTACAGTGTATGTTGCCTCTAATGCAAATAAATCTTAAATGGTTGATGCCAGTTAGGCACTTCCTAAGTGGCTACCAACATCAGAAAATGGAGCGATGTCAGGCTGTTGCATCCTATTGCTGCTGCACATCTCCCCGGCAAGCTGTCCGGCAAATTGGCCAAGGGCAGGCGTCTGGTGGCACCGGGGGAGCCAGCCATGCCTCGCGTCACCGTGTCCCCCCCCACCAGCTCTCCCTCTCCAGAAGGATGTCATGGCATCGGCTGCATGTGGCGCAGCCAGGACAAGGGCAAGCTGGCAGCACAGCATCACTCCTCCCAATTTACTGATACACTGCTGGCATGGTTCATACCATTTCAGCTGCTAGTTAGGCTGGACCAGGGTAAATGGGGAAAAAAAAGCTGGCTTGCGTTACCTTCCTTTCTGCTCCAGATATTCAAGTGGCGTTGCTGCTGTTCTGACTGATTTTTTCTTTGTCAGTGTCTGTCAGATGTTGGGAGTTTGGAGTACGCCTAAATGTGGCAACTCTAAGAGATTTGTTTTTTGGATTATGTAGCAAATCATCCTGGAAAAAGCTGTTATAGGAAAAAGATGTGACTTTTCAGTCTGCCTGTAAATACTAATAGCAGCGGAGAAAATGGCCAAGAAAAATATACCCTCATAGCTTGTTTACTTTTGCCTGTAATACTCCTGCTGAGCTAAAGAATTTCAAATTGGTCTTTATAGACCTGAATCAGTCTCATCAGGGATTTGAATAAAAATAGATCCTAAATGATACCATTGTAAAGCAAAGAGAAATTTTAAAGAGTGGGAAGGAAAACCTTGCCAATTTGCCATGCATGCAGAACCTCTTGTTTCCTTTGCTGCCAACAAGCCCCACTGGGTTAAAGAGCATCAAGCTGTATTTAATGATTCAATTCAGTCTCATGGCCCAGAACTGTGTACTCTGCCATACAGTGCAGCCAGAGGGGGTTTTTTCTGTTGTGTGGGAGTTATGTTAGGGTGGGTGGGTTTTTTGGCTTTTTTATTACTGGCAGAAAGAACAAACACTTTGAAGCCACTTTGTGTAAATGCTGCTCTGCTTAGCAGGGTGCGAAGGAAGGTGGCTGTGGATAAAGGCCCCTGACAAGCCAGTCCTGTTTGAACTGGGTCTGTCAGTAGGAAATACCCAAACATGATCCTGTACCCAGCACATGGAGAAACCTGGGGGATGGTTTGCTTTTTGTAGTTTAAAAAAATGCAACATTATTTATGAAAAAAAAATCTTGGTCATTGTTAAGTATATTGAAGAAGAAGGGGGTTTTTGCTTGCTCGAGGTAACGTTGTGGAGGGGGAGTTGTGCTGCCTTTTTATTTATCTTCAATATTGGCAAAAAGAGTTAAAAGAATGCAAAGTTAAAAGTGTGGATCTGGGTTCTTTGCAGGGAAAACTCCCACTGCTGCAGGGGGACCAGATGTTGTCCTAAGATCTCTAATTTGCCATGTCAGCTTTACTGTTTCAAGCTTTCAATATGTTGTAACATTTAGACAGCGGTTTTGTGGTTTCAGAGGTTGGTTATTCTTTGTAACTAACTAAATAATGAGCTTCATGAGTCCAAACAAAATTTGTGTAAATTTGGGCCACTCTCATTTCCTTAAGGTCAAGGTAAAGTACAGAATTAGATAAATGTGATGAAAAGGAAAAATCTTGGGTGTTTTTCCTACCACGTGTTGTCTCATGTTTTGACTTACAACCAAGGTAGCTTTTCAGAGATCCTGCAAAATGGTTGTATTTCATGAGAAACTCTAAATTTAGTTGCAGAATGCTTGTTTCAGCTTTCTTGGTGCTGAGTGAGCTGCCCTTGCCTGGGGTGTGTGACTTGGCTGGGGAGCGCAGGAAGGAAGGGTGGATCTGCTGGAGGTTTCCTGTCTTGCCGTGAGTACTGATGCACACTGCTGGTCTTGCACTTCGCTTGCTGCTACTGTAGTGTCAGAAACGGGGCCCTGAGATCAAGGCAAGAACGATGGTTTCACATGACGTTATTACACTGGCCATTAGTAAAGAGCAAGGCTTCTCTTTTCCAGGGGAAACACTGCTTTCTCAAAACTGGGGTGATGGAAAGGAGACCACTGGAAGTTTGCTTTGGCTTCTTTTCTGATTTATTGCTAAAAGTACAATGAATGAACAACCTGTCTGACTGGACTCTGTCAGATTTCCTCCTCTCCTCTTGTAGGATTGCTGTGTACGGATTGTTTTGCCTGGCTGATTCTCTGCATCCAGCATAGCTGTGTTTGTAGGGTCCAGGCTTACATGTGTTATTTTCAGGTTTACATGTGTGTTATGAGTTGCTGTATGGGACAAAGTGCAGAGGCAACATAGAAGCACCAGAGAAGCGTTTTATGTCTGTCCAGTGTTAAAGGTTATCCTTACAACTTTACCATCTGCAAATAGTCAGAAAGGTCTTGCTTAAACACAGCTAAAGTTCAAGCTGGCCAGCTGCCCCGAGTGCCCTCAGTGCTGCTTACAGGGATGTGCTGGGGAGGTGTAGCTGTGTCCCTGCAGCTATTGATTGTGCATCCAGTACCCTCGAGCCTGGATGGGCTAAAGCAACAGGTAGAGTCACGTAAAGCAATAGCAGCTGCCCACGGGGAGAGAGGGCATGCACCCTCTGCACCAGGATTCCTGCCAGTCACGCTGTGCTACTGACTTCGCACCAGTGACTGTATCTGACAGCTCAACTTCCTATACTGCTTTAACTTGTTCTGTTTCTGAATTCATACACAGCTGATGTAATTGCGCTGGCACAGCATGTGGGTAAATCAGGTCTGTGTCACATCTGTAATGTCAACTGTTGACTTAGAGCAGCCTTTTGATTGCTCTAATACACCTTGGGTATAAGCGACTACTCGCTATTGAAAATACAGAAAGTCGTAGTGATGCATTGCTGCAATTTTGCGATCACCTTCTTGTTCTTTACTCTTCTGCCTTCTTCCAGCTCTGCCCATTTTTTCTGTTTCACCAGCTGTAGTGAGGTAGAGTGTGGTAGGATTCCGGGTACCAGGCTTATGTCTCCTGCAGATCCTGCCTGCACACACGCCAGCAGTGTCAGAGGGGCAGAGGTGGCTGCACGTCATCCCCAATGACTGGACATAGAATCATAGAATTGTCTAGGTTGGAAAAGATGTTTAAGATCATCAATTCCAACTGTTAACCTAACACAGCCATTCCACCACTAAACCATGTCCCTAAGCACCTCACATGTTGAATTCCTCCTTTTCAAGAAAAAAAGTTTAAGTGTTGTCTCCTTGGAGCCCATTACCTTGCTGCAGCAAGGTCCATCTCTCCTGTTGGCAGCTGCATTCAGAACAACTGTAAACTTTTTAATCCTGTCTGTAATACGCGTAGCCACTGCAGGAAGGAGAGGTGCATGATGTCTGCTGAGTCACTGTGGTGTGTGCTGAGCATGCCACTGTGGCTTGAAAATGTGGCTGGATTGAATGTCCAGGGATCTTGTGTTTAACTATGTACATATTGTGTTTATTGTGTACATGATAAATATATTCATATATATTTAATTTTCTCTCTAAAAATATATATATAAAGAAGTGCATTAAATGCACTGCATATGGTCTCAAAGAAAGAGGGTTGTTTGGATGAAGTGGGTTGTTCTGGTAGCAAATAGGATTGTTGATCTTAAAGATTGTATTATTCATGGGGAGTTTTCTTTTGCGGGAGGGAGAGAATGAGGCTGGTTTGGGAATATTTCAGTTTCTGTTTTTCTAAGTTAGTTTGTATTTATGCAGATAAAGGGGAATTCTGTTAACTTTGCCCGATACAATCTGGCTGTTGTCAGACCTAGTCACACTGCTGTTCTTCTGAACTACATGAAATGTGCTCTCTATCATCTGAAAACTTACCTCAGACTGAAATCAAGTTCTGGGGAAGGACATCTGCTCATACAAGTGAGAAAGTGAGCTGCCCATGAGCAAAACTTAATGTTAGAGGCTGTGCTGGTGTGCAACTGGTATTTGAGCAGAGAATGAACCATGTAGGAGCATCTTGTTACTACTGTCAGCAACTGAAGAAATAGCCTTGTCGTATGTTCTTTCTTTTCTTTTCTTGTAGGAATGATGTAGAAAAATACAGTTGTTATTCAAACAAATATGTATTACATTACTATAACCATAGTGCTCAGCACTTACTCTTCAGTATGGAATACAAAATCCCCTAAATCCCCTCAAAGCAGAGAAATGCAGAGATTGCATATGATAAATGTTTGAAGTTCACGCTACATTGCATCAAACGTGGCTTGCTTTTGCACTGGTAGCAGTCCTGGGTATGCAACAGCTATCTGCATGCAACAGCTATCTGCGGCTGGGTGAATTTCACGTGGATGGAATTGCAGTAAAATATCTGACTTGGACACATGAGTCAGCAGTGATTCACCCCAGCACAATGTGCTGAGGAGGAAGTCGGGTTAAATACAGGTGAAGTGGGGCAAATCACTGTAAATCTAACGCTGAGCTGTAAGTTTATTTTGTCAGACTGAATTATGATTTTATTTCCCAACTTTGGATTCTTCATGCTACCTTTCAGGGATGCCTCTGAATTCATGCTTCAAATGGATCTGTACTAATGTCTCTTGGTCACCCGAGTAGACCACGTAGTTAGGTGTACAAATGTGGGATTTGGTATTGAAAAGGGTTGTGGCTCAGCCTGCGAATTGCCAGGAGCTGGAGAGCAGCTTCTGATCTGAGGGATGCAGGTACTTGTGCCCAGCTCTAGGTGGATTTGGAAGTGTGACCAGGGGCTCGGTAGGCTGTGCAGTGGTGCACTCTGCCGCTCGCTCTTGTTCCAGGGTGCCTGCGAGGTAATGCAGATCTGCTCCAGGTTTAGCTGCTCTGGTGAACCTGGCACCTTCTCTGCCCTGGTGCTGCGCAGGGTCTCCCTGTTCCTGGAGGTGAGCACCTTCTGTCATCTCCCAGCTGAGCTGCTTTTACGAGCACTCCTAATCTCCCTGTCAAAGCACAGCTCTGCGGTGGCACTGAGCGCAGCCTCGGGGGCTCGTGGGGGGTGAAGGGCAGTAACCTCTTCTCTGACAGTTATTTGGAGGCTGCATGAGTGCATGTATGTCCTGACATAGAAACCCACCTGCAGAGCTTAGCTATGATGGATTATTAAGGAAAGTGAGCGCTACACCCTATAGGGATAAAGTACTTGTATACCTCTGTATCTGCACTTAGTGAAAACTTGAGTCTGTGGAGCTATTAGGGTTAAAAGAAAAAAAAATGATGCCATGAAACTAATGAGATGGTTGCTTTTCTTGCAGTTGCACACTGAAGCTCCTCCAGAGCAGCTGAATTGGGACAGTCAGTTTTCTGGCGGTTAGTGTTTTTGATTGATGCTGCTTCGATAAAGTGATTCTCATTTGGTTTAAATGCTGACTTGTCTTCACTCCCCACATCAAATCACTGAAATCATATGAGAATCACATGTCGGAGCTGCAGAGGAAGACCACATCACTGTTCATTTGCATGACCTTTAAAGCTGCCTTTGATTCTGTCTGCGGATGGCAGCGTCTTGCAGCTGCACAGCCTCCTAACGCGCCCACTGGACCCCGGCTCTCTTCCTCACTGTTTTGATTCTCTTTAACCCAGCAACACTGCACAACAGTCTTGAAAGTCCATTTTCTTAACTCGACTGAAATTGAAAATAGCTACTAGCAGGGGAGTTCCCAAGTGGGTGCAGATTAAATCCAGCACCCGAGACAGGAAGGTGGGAGCTGTTGGGTGGAAATGATGGGAAGAGGTGCTACGGCTGGGAATTCTCACCCTGTGAGCCCAACAGGAGCAAATTTGCTTTCTGACTCAAAGGAAACATTTTCAAAGGCCATAGGGGGTATCAAATAGAGGACAGCATTGAGACAGATGAGCTTTCCATTCAACATCATTGTCTTCCTGGTATATTGTGGCCTCCCTTGGCTGCTCTGAGGCTGCCAGCAGGGCTTGTGGTATGGACACCTGGAAACAGGCAAGTCTTGAGGGTTTTGGGCATCTCGCTGTGTCTGATCATTCAGTTCTCTACCAGCTTCCACGTGGGTTGTACCAGTTGTTGGCCTGAGCATGTTATGGTTTCTGTTGATCTTGGTCTGGACCTAATGGTGAATTGCTAGATATTCTCATGGTATTTGTGCTCTTTATCTACTTATGATATGCAAAAAAATATTCAATGGCCAGGTTTTATTTTACAGCTTTAAAATCAATACTATAGAATTCAACTTCCCCTTGTATTTTCCTTTAGAAGACTTTTTTGATGGCCCTACTATTTTTTTGTCTACTACTAGAGATCTTTTGGGTTAAATAAATTATTAAAAATACAACTGTCAGAATCAATTCTGGGAAGCATGATTTGGTTTGGGGGATCTGAAGAAAGGTCTTGAATGCAAAAGCTTGTCTGAATGTTCCCCCTCAACTCCAACTTTTCCTGCCTTACTTAGTCACAAGCAGAACAATCCCACAGGCCACCTACTCCAGTACTTTTTTTTTTTTCTCCCAAATACTGTTTTTTTTAACTTTCTTTTTGCAGCTTGCCAATGGAAGATGACGATGGGATAGCACTCCTGCTGGCAATCTGTATTGAAAGAGATTTGGTAGGGTAGACCTAAGGAATGTAAACAGCCTCTAGAAAGGTACCACTTACCTGGCAATTACACCTGAAGAATAAATGAATTAAATGTCCTCTGCTCTGTGGGTCAGTAGTCAAACACATAGCTCTTCATCTTCCGCTTTCCCAAAGTAAGCTTTGCTTTTTCCTGCAACTCTGCATTTAAGGTTCCCTGCACTGCCGCTGTGGGGGAATTGTACGCTCCACCCAGAATAGACCTGGATGGCTCCAAGTAATTAGCTTGTATCTTGGCTAATTGTTTCTATCTTCTCTGTTTCGGGCGTGATCCTAAAGAGTGGGGAGCACCTGTTATTCTCAGGCCCAGTTAATTGCTTCTGGCGATCCTGTTTGATAGCTCTAGGTTTATTGGCTTTCCTCCAAGCTTGCTTAACTAACACTGCTGATCAGAACAGTATGTGGAACTACGGATGTGTACTCAAGCATTTTCAGATCTCATTTAATTTCTGAGGCTTAACAGGATTTGTCAGGCCAAGTAATTTTCACCAAGATGAGTGACAATCACGAAGGATATAGAGGAGGGCTCATTAGAGCAGCAAATTCAGAATTATGCATAAAGAAGCAACAACTGGTCCCACTAAATTCCCTCAGCACTTTGACACCAAATAGCGCTCCTAATTGAATGTCGGAAGGGAGCATTTTTTGCTCCTCTTTCCAAGCAGAAAATGATCAAATGTTTACCAACCAAGACTGGGCAATTATTTTCCAGACTCCACTGCCATCTAATGCAAAAGTAGCCTCCCAGTGCAAGGACAGAGTGCAGGTTTCTCCAGCAGCCTTCACTCTATGTGTAGACTGGAGATGTCATATTTGTATTTTTTCTCAACCTGAGTGAAGAGTTTGAAAGGGTTGAAAATGAGACAAAGGATTTATGATGATGCTCCTGGCTCTTGGAGGTACACATCAGCACACAACCCATGGCAAAACCTAATACGCATGCTCTTACAAAGCTTAAAGTACTTGTCTTGTGTTGAACAGGCTGTTGGGCTGGGCTATATCGTCATCTGCAGTCGCAGGTGAGATGGTTATATCTATGTTAGGATCCTTCTTACACTCAGCTTTAATAGAAAAAAGTCTTCAAGATTAGCAGTTTACACGCTGATTTTTACATATTGTGCAAAGGTATTTCCCCAATCCATGAGATTAAATAAATAGAAGATACATTTTTTGTTGCCCACATCACCATATTGCCTCATTCTTACCGTTACATGACCTACAGCTCTCTTCCTAGTGAATGAAAAATCTTTTTATTAAAGGCCAGGCGCTGTCTGCAGTGTCTCTAATCAGATGGACAGCCCCCACTCCTGGGAAGTCTGTGAATGTATTCTTTGGGTCACTACATTTTCTGCGGAAACGGAAGAAGAATTTGCCTCTGTTGATACAGGTGGGAGTTTTTCTGTCTCCCGTTATTTCTGGGTTTCACTGGGCATGAATGGAGGAAAGAATTTTTGTATTTAAATCCACCTGGCATTTATAGCCCCTCTCCTTTCCTCCCCTCAGGCATTCCGGTTGTAAGGATGCAGACAGGATGCCTGATGTAAACAAAGATTAATTGATACTGATGAACTTCTTCACAATGCAAACTGTGAAGCAGCTGAATGACAAAGACCTGTTTAGAAGTTAGTCAGGCTGTCATGATGTTTGCTTTGTCTTTACACAATAGGTTGTTTTCAATCTTAAACCTGGTAATTTTAACTAACTTCCAATTATATTTCTATTTGTTTGGGGTTTTTTTACTAGCCGAGTAATATTTGAATTTTAGATGTGTGTGCAACACACGTCATGGGTGTAATGACTCAAGATGGAGGGCCACCAATACAAACTTAAAAATAAAAATATTAAAATAAAAATATTAGGTCCCTCTTTCCAGCAATGTAAACTCTAGCCTAATCACACCAGAAAAGGATTCTGTCTATTTGTTTCCATTTCTTATCTTTTGGCATTTTGGTTGAATACTATGAAATACTAATATTATGTAGAGGTGAAAAAGCTCAAACGCTGAAAATTTTTGGAAAAGCTCCTGTGTGAAACCAAGATGATGTACATGCGATGGCGAGGGGCAGCGCCGCTGCTGTTCAGCAACCCACAGACCGGCTTCCTGGTGAGGATGAGTTCAGACGAGAGCTGCAGTTACTGGATGTGAGTTGTAATTCTTCGTGCTCTTCTAATCAGTTGTTTGGCATTCATCTGTATTACAACAAATTTATAGTTAAAAAAAATTCTTGAAACTGAGAGTCTCGCTTCTGTTCTCAGAAGGAAATCTTTTTCTGCTGATGAAGCAGAACCCAAGAAAAAGGATCATTTGGAAAGACTTCTCCACGTTTATTTCTTGGACGAGTTTTCTAAGAAAAAGGATCATGATTTATCGTCTCCCTGATTCAAAAATAAAAGCAGGCATTGTGTGTTAAATAGGAGAATACTCAATCTTTAATATCTTTTTTTATTATTCTACAAACTGTTTTAATAAAGCTGGCAAGGAGGGAAATAAATGAAGCAGACAATTCAGTTTTATGTATATTGACTGAAGATGAGTAACAGCTGGAGACCCACCGAGCCAGCTTGGGGACAGGGGCAGAAGGGTTAATGAATGCTGTGGTGTTATGACCTGATACAGGCAGAGTCAAATCTCTGCTGATGAATTCTAGTAATGATACACAGCCTGTAATTACCAAGCAATGCAAGTAACGAGCACGGAAAGGCAATGATGAACAGGGGAGTTTGGAGAAATAATTTAGGTTACAGCTCTGAAAATAGGTGAGTCCCTTAATTCCAGCTACTTGGCTGTCCGGCTTCTGCAGTTCTGTGCCCTGGAGTGAGGCAGTTTTTAAATGGACTCCTCTTTTTTGTGTGGGTAGAGGTCTGTCAGTGAAACAAGACGGTAGTTCTCAGCCTGGAAAGAAGCTTAAATTGCAGTATTGTGTTGGTTTTGTTGCGGCTGAACTGCTCAAAATCACTGCGTGAGCTGTGTGTCCCCATGTGTGACATGCACAGTGCAAGCGAGCTGCGACCTGGACGTACTTGCAAATAGTTTACCCTATGTACAAATTTCAGTGTGGAAACGGTGTGGATTTAATGCTGGTGAACGGTATTTGCCTGACAGCACCGCTAAAGGAGGAGCTGGGCCTGCAGGGCAGACCCCTGCAGCCACCCTGCCTGCCTGGCACGTCTCGCTGCTGAGCCAAGGGGGTTCCTGCTGCTGCTGGGCTGAGCCCGCACCTGAGCGACGCTCTGCTGGAGCTGGAGTGTGTCTTTTGGAAGAAAAAACACAGCATTGTGTGAACTGTTTTCAGCATAGGACAACTGTGACAATCCACTTTTGTCCAGTGGACAACTTCTCTTATTTCTTTAATATGCATCTTATTTTCAGTCTAAATTTCCTGGGCAGGAGAGCTTGCTCAGTGGGTCCCTGACCGGCTCCCTGCACCGGCTGGTGAAGGCAGCGTGTGAACACAGTTCCCCGCTTTTTTTGTTGCTGTTTTCACAGGAAGATGCTGGGGAAGAACACAGCACTGCCATACTGCAAACTCATCACAGAGATCGGGTGGTTTACAGAAATATTTTTTGTGGAGGAAGATTGATGGGGAGAAGAAAAAAGCCTATCTGCTGACACTGAGACATTCCTTAAATTTACATTTATTCCTCCAAGCTGATTTGGGGAGAAGAAACAGTGTACATTTTTTAAAAAAGAACAAATGCATTTTAATTTTTTTTATTTTTAAGTCAGACTGGTTTGGTTGGCTTGTAGCACTTCTAATTTTTCATAATTTTCAACAAATTATAACTAATGTTAGAAAAGGAAGAATACCATCTGTCACCTCGTATTCCTTAAAATTACATTTGTGGTTCATTTTGGTTGAAGAACTCCCCCCTGAGCTTTATTTGTCAGCTTCTTTCACGAGCTAGAGACGTGCCTATGAAAGGTGTACTTATGTATAAGGCTGTCTGTCAGGTCTTTGATAGCAATTTGACTGCAGTTTGTTGATTCAGTGAGTTAATAAATAGCTCAAAACTATTCTAGAAGATCTTCATGACATGTCATTAGCTGAACCAAGAAGAAAGGTGGGAACTGTAGTGCTGCTATTGTTTAAAAGGCTACAACTAAGAAACACCAACAATAATATTCATTTCTGTTGAAGCACAGTTCCTTTGTCTGAAGTGTGTATTTCTATGTTGCTTATTTTCTAAAAAACTTCAACAGTATGGTAAATATATGTTGGGAGTCGGACGGGCTGAATCATTTCCCAGTGCATCTGAAAATAATGAGAGATGCATTTTGTATCCTTCCAACTTGCTCTGAAGATTTGAACTCCTTATGTAGGTCCTCTCAACACTTTTTTCTTTTAAGTAGATCTTTTGTTCCTCTTACGCTGCTGCTAAAATCAGTCTTCCCAGAAGTTCACAAATAACATTGTCTGCCTGAAATGCTGCTGCTTTTTCATTTGGGGAAAGCTGCTAATTAATCTGAATGTGCTTGTCCCAGCTATAAATATGTGCTTGCTGATATACACTGTCAATGGTAAGTCATTTAGATGACATAAATTGGTTTCATGTCATTTCACATCATGCAATGTGGCACCTGAAGTGCTAGGACGCCAGCTGCTCTCTGGAGATAGAAAGGACATATGCATTTCTAATTTTTATTTCATTTTTTAGAATGTGAAAAACCAGGTGAAATATCTTTACAATTCAATAGCCTTTTCCTCTTTGTTCCAGTGTTGCAGGGCAGCATTGCTGGATTTTGTTTTTTGTTTTTGTTCAAGGGAGTATAGGAAGCCAATGACTGCTTGCTAATTAGAGACCCCATTTGGCTGCATGTTTTGTTTTATTAGCCTGTTTGGAGAATGTAATTAGCTATCAAGCCAGAATAAAGCTGTATATCTCCAACCATACTTAATCAAAAATTGTGCCTTGGTAGCTGTTCAGGTTTTGGTTTTAATCTGAGGTTGTCTACATATTGCAATTTGCACCACAAATGTTCTGTAGGGACCAAGGGCGACTGGAACAGCTTGGCTGGCATTCTCAGGAACGCCAGGTGTGGTGCTTTTAAACGGGCTGTAGGGTTTTAAAATGTCTCCTCATCAAAGTTAATGGAAGCAGAATTGGGGAAAGCGGTGTCATTTGAAACAGCCTTTCTGTCTTTTATTTCCAGTCATATGAATCGGGAATTTCATAAACAAGACAGCACTATGAACAAGTCCTGGACAACTGACTGCATGTGACCATTGTATTTATGGATCTTACCAGACCAATGCAGGGAATTCTGTCTTTGCAGTACAATTTCAGAAGTACAGGTAAAACAACAGAGACATGTGCTACTGCATTTCACTGTCCTGATTCTCCTTGAGATACAGCTATACCAGAGAACAACAAACCAGGGATGGGGGGGCAATGTTGATTTCTTCCTGTTTCCCTGCATCATCTGCGTCTAAAACAAATCACCATCTTCTTGTTTGTGGCTGTGGTGTCCGTAAAGCCACACAGAAACCTTTGGTTTTAACAAAGCATTTCATATCGCACAGCGGTTTGCCAGGTTTTAGCTGTAGATGCACTAGTTGCTCTCAGAGCAGACGTGACATTCGCAGTGCCCATGTTTGCCTTCGGAAGTTGCTGGCAGCCAGGCAGCAGCAGGGGAGAGAAAGAAAACATGAGTTCTCGTTTCTGTGGCCTTAGTTTGGATCTGATGGCTGCTGTTTATCTTTGCCTTTTCTAATCAGCATGCTTTCTGGCAGCTTTATTTTTAATGTTATATAAAACAGACGTGTTTCTGCTGGTGGAAATAAAATGAATACACCCTCAGTATATTCATGTGATAGCAAGAACCAAATGGGAAATTTGCTGCTGGGTGCAGCAGGATCAGGCGCCGGCTCCATACTAATGAATTTTGTCAATGTAAAGACAGCTGAAAGATGAATTTTCCAGGTTTACATAAAGAATATTTCATTGAAAGATACCTTTCCAATATCAGATAAAATACAGGATGTTAAATAAGCAACCAGTTCTTTACTGCTTTTACAGTCAAAATTGTGTTTTGTGTATGGTAGGACAGCCCATTAGTTATGCATTGTGTATGCGCACGAAGATGGAAATCTGCTGCAAGCCACTGAAAAGAATGGCAGCTTGATGCTTCAGTGTGGTATGATAATTCGTGTTGTACAGCTTGATCATAATCAGTCTCCTACGCAGAAAATAACTTTCCTGAAAAGCCTTAGTCCATTCTAGTGTCTCCCGGTATCTCTGAGAGAACAGATTACTTGTCGGTGTATTACATCCTTTAATCCATGGATGCCCCATTTGAAAATTCTTGGGCATTGCATGTAAAACACCCCTACACCTGGGACTCGTCCCTAACGCTGGAAAGCGGAAAGACTCTGGTGACTGAAGATTACTCCGAGAATGCCTGTGACTCTGGAATCACAGTCAATAGACATTTGTTTTTATAAGAAAGCTATTATGACAATAGTATTAGTAAGGTGGAGCTATTCTGGCCAGGTGCTCTCACACAGCCACCCCTTGGTGGGAAAATTGGTGGTTTGGCTGCTGAGCCCCCCTCCATGGCTGCGTATAATCCTTCTCTATAAA
Source organism: Egretta garzetta (assembly GCF_000687185.1). Taxonomy (NCBI): domain Eukaryota; kingdom Metazoa; phylum Chordata; class Aves; order Pelecaniformes; family Ardeidae; genus Egretta; species Egretta garzetta. The sequence continues at coordinate 2,459,015 of NW_009258951.1, forward strand.
CCAGTGAGGCTGCTCTTCAGAATCAGTTTGGGTCTTGCCGTGAATGCTGCTGGCTTCCAGAGCTTTGTCCTACAACACAGGGAAAGCATTTAGCAGTCGCTAGGCTATCCGGGCAGAAGGTGCTCGCCGGCAGGTCCTGCCCGTTTGTCCTGGCTCAGCGCTGCCTCCAGCCCGAGCAGCTTGTCCCCCGCACCATCACTCCGCTCGGGCTTTTCTGAAACAGCAATCGTAATCTCTGTACTTTTTCACCTTACAGGGCTAACCAGGCTCTCAGTTCTCACAATCATCCTAGTTGCTTCTCTGTGGGTCTGTTCCGATTTAAATCCTGTTTTCCAAGGAAAAGCTGTAAGCGTGGTACGCTGTGCTCCCAGTGATGCTTTCCCTCTGTCTTGCCCCACATCACTCATTTCCCTGTCTCTACCATCAGCACCTGCCTGATGAAGGCAGTGGATGCAATTGCAGGGTGTGTCCCTGAGCACTGGTGTTCAATGTTCACACCATGACTGAATGCAGCCTGCAGGTCTTTTCCTTCATTGGTCATCGTTTACAGCATCACCTTCACCCCATGCTTCCAGGAAAAAAAAAAATAAAATTGTTTAATAAAGAAATCATGAAGCACTTTGTCCAAGACCTGTTATTTTACATGCCCATTCTGTTGGCATTCTGAAGAGGAGATATGCCCCCTTGGACTTTTAATTCTAGCCTAAATGCAATGGGTTTTGTTGCTATTACGCCTCCACCTTTGCTCCCACATTCAGGACATTAACCTCTTTGAGTGATTGCTGTCAGTTTTGAGACAAATTGTGATACGCTGTAATCCATCCACCCAGCACTGTGGCCGCCTTTCCTTCTTTAATATTTGTTAAACTGAAGAACCTTCTACTGTTTTGTTCTTTACAAGTGTAACTCTTCTTGGTTTTTGGCATCCTCGCAGTATCCTTTCACTTGCAACTTCTCCAGCACTTCTATTGTCATCATTCATTGCCTGACTGGCTCTTTCTCCCATTCTTCATAGCTATTTCCTTTCTCCTAAGTATCTGTCTCTGTGCTGGCCGGTCAGTCAGGCTCTGGAGCCCTCTTCAGCAGGTCCTCCCCCCACATCCCCCCCCCTAAAAAGTTAGAAAGCACTTTTTGTATCTTAGACTAGAGTATAAAAAATGTGGAGCTTCTTCCACTTTGTAACTCTCTTACCTGCTGAGTTCCCTCACTACTCCCTTTAACTTCTCAAAAATTTTACCATATGGAATATTTAATTACAGACATCTGTTTGCTTATTTATTTTAACTTAACTTTTCATTTAAATGCACAATCTGCTTATGATCAGGATTAATGCTACTTTTTCCTTGTGATTACATTTCTGTAGATAACTCCTCTTCTTAGGATGCACCTGCAGTTCCTGAGGTTTCTGTACAGCATCTTCATCCACTCCTCTGTCACATCTTAATTCTTCTATCATTTATTTTCTAGATGCATTTTTAATCCTCTGATTTTTCTCCCCTGTGAGCTCTGTCAGAGCTCATTTCACACATAAATAACTTCTACTAGGTATCCTTTCATGGCTAATGCATGTCCCATAGCTTCTACGTTCAATTGGCTGCATTTTCTCCTCCATTTATGGAGTTATGTTGCATCCCTGCTTTAGTAAATACCGTGATTTCTCCCCATTGTTTGCTATTTTTACACTGAAAAGAAGAAAGGATAAAAGTCCAACAAACTCTTCTGTTACTGCTAATTCTTTCTTCAACTTCTCTAATTCCTGGCCTTCTGCCTAGCTCAGCCCTCCCTCGCTGTTCCCCCCCTCTTTTGGCTGCGCAGTCCATCGGCAGCGTTGGAAGGCAGGAAGCCTCCCCCACACCCTCTGTCTCACGCCCCAGTCCAGCCCCGAGCAGGCACTGCGAGCTCCAGCAGACCACAGATGCTATAAATTGCCACTAAGCAATCCACCAAGCGAGACAGGCGCAATCCAATTCACTTACTGGCCTCCCTCTGCTGTGGTCAAGGATTTCCCCGTAACAGCAAGTTCTTGCCAGTCCCTCCCTTGGTTAGAGAGGCAGAAGCAACGTGCGGCGGTGCAGGCGCATGCTGCTCTGATGGTGCCAGGCTGTGTTGGGGAACACCGTGGACTCCAGAGCGGGCAGGTTTGCCACAGATCAACTGTGTCTGCAGTCCTTGCCCGACATCATTTTTTGCATGCACAAATGGTGATGTTTCCAGTATACTTCAGACACAAACAGGAAAACCTTCCTTCCGCATGTGGTAAATAACATTACCTCATCTTCTGATACTATTCTTTACAGTGGGTGTTTTATTATACTGGGATGTCGGACACAATACCAAGAGGTTAAGGACCTCAATCCAAGGTCTGTGAGCCCTGGAGAACAGGAGGGAGTATCCACACCACGACTGCACTGCGAGTTAGGAAGCTGGCTAAGGAACTTGGCGGCCATCAGCATGAACCATCAGGCCTCGTAGAGAAGGCCGATCCTTTTTACGGGAATGACAGTAGAGGATTAATGTTCTCCACCATGTGGATCTCTGGAATACACCTCATTATATGCTTTGAAAATGTCTAGGGTTTGGCAGTTTTAACAATTTAATTTTGTTAATCTTTATAGACTTCCCCTAAGGAGATTGCAAGGTTGCTTGTAGTCATGTAAATGAAAAATACTTGTTTAAATATATAAAGTTTAATTTCTTCTTATTAGGCTGTGTGTCAGCTCAGGAGCTAATCTGACAAGGTGTTAAAAATACTAAATGCCTAATGAAATGGAAATGTTTGGTATGTTTTGGAGGGTGTACAGACCTTGGTGACCTAATCTTGAAGTCCTTAGTGTCTGTTTATCGTACTTACAGGTTTCAATAGGAGGATCTTGCCTAAACTGCCTTCAGAAATTAGGTACCGAACAAGCCACTAAATGGGTTTGTATCACTTGAGCAGGCCTAGTTATAAGGATAGGTGTCAAGTGCTTCTGACGGTGAAGATGGCACCGTGTTGGTGAGCATTTCCTAGACTCTGGGTCCACCTCCATACTGACACCTTGCCCCTCCTCGTGGGTGAGGAAGCACATGCCAAATCTCTCCCTGTGCCGGGGTTTCCCCGGAGGGCCAACCGAGCTGACTAATGGCACACCTGGGTGATTTCCAATAGGTTTCTGTTGCTAAATGGAAATTCCACTTTACCACTAAAACCTACAGAGTAGAATTAGTAGTATTTATCTCTGAGATTTCATTGCTGGCTGACAGTCTGCTCTCTCCAAGGCAGGACAAGGCACTGTGGCCATGGCTTGTGTCAGTGTGTGTTTGCACAGCACTCTCAGATCCTGCAGAAACTTTCAAGTATTTTGCTGCCTGGGTCAATCTGGGTTTTGAAGGCAAAATTTGAAGGAAAAAGAAGTTGAAAGCTAGAAGTGGCTGTGCTTCAGTCTCTGTGTTAACAGGCTTTTTGTTAAACTCCTGAATTCAACACAGTGTTATCTACCCGTTGTGCAAGTAACAGTTCACTACATACTGTTTGAAAAGCCAAGATAGAACCAGGTATTCTGAGGTATTCGGAGCCTGTACCGTTAATGAAAAACCCCTTTTAAATAAACATTTTTGCTTACTGCCTCTGTAGCGCATCTC
>NW_009258951.1:2462669-2464759 GCF_000687185.1 Egretta garzetta
AGCCTATGATTTCTCCTCAGTTTGGAGGTGCAAAGCACCTTAGTATCTTGCTGAGACCTGTTACAAAGAAACCCCATTTAGATCTCAACAAGCCTCTGTCTCAAGGCAGAGAATGCTCAGTAGTACTTAAAGCTTGACCTAGGTTGTATCAAATGCCTACAATTTTATGTGTCAGTAAATCCAAAGCCTCTTATTACCAGAAGTGATAATGGCATACAGTGCGTTATAAAGCAGGAGCCACGCTGTTAAGATCTGCAGGCGCTGAGAATGCCGCGTCCTGCAAAGGCATCTCTCATCACGGATGTTCTGCCCATGTTCCAGCACAAGACCAGGAAACAAGAAAGCATCGAGGGCAGCCTGGGGGTCTGGTTCTGGTCTCCTCCCTGCAGCATTCATAAAGAAATAGTTTCACAGATTTCTGGCAATTTATTCCTGAGCTGTGACTCAGTGAGAGAAGATGATGTTTCCAGAGTGCTTAGGTTGGACTACTTTTTAAAGTTGCATGCAGTGTAAGGTAAATAAGGTAAGTTAAATAACAAATACTTGCTCATAAAATATCATGTTTAATTATAAATGTTTCATTGAAAATGCATTTAAATCCTATACATCCCTCAAGTCTATGGAATATAGTCTGATGTTTTCAGCTTGCCTTCCATGCATGCTTAACACAAACCATCTTTGCACCGATTTGATGTGCATCCCTTTAAACTGACACCCGTGGGAGTCCGTAGGGAACGATTGTCACCGGGCAGGTTCATGCCAAGTTGAGATGAGTGAACAGGATCTCCTGGTGCAGCGAGCAGCTTCCTTCTGCTGTCACTGCCCTCCTGCAAGATGTGCTGTGGACTTCTGTGGGAGAAGGACTAACCCCAAGGGGATTTAATCAGATGTAGCCAAACTGAACAAAGGGGAATTTCTGGGGAGCAGAGCTGACAGCCTTCTGTGGTGTCACACGAGTGGTGCTGTCCTGGCTGCGCTGGCAAGAGCAAAAAAGGAGGAAAGGGCTACAGGGTGGGGGGTTTGGGGGTTATTTTTGTGAATTTGGTGGCAGAGGCCCATATGTCAAACTACTTACTATAAAATCCTAGCTCCTACACAATCAATAACAAAACTGCTCCTGTTGATTCCTGTAGAACCAGGATTTTTAACACATTATATTTTGCTTGAAGGAAGTAATGACCTTTGATCCAGCCTAGATGAATGTTTATAACTAAACTTTAATTTTGTCAAGTATTTCTTGGCAAAACACTTCACAAAATACGTGTTAAGCATTTCATCACCTGAACCTTACGCTTCACCTCCAGAGGTAAAACATGAGGGCTTCAGAGTGTTTTTAGGAGGTATAGTGGCATGACAGTACAAAACATCAGCAAATTAATCTCTTGGTTGATAAGCCTTGATGATTTTCATGACTGATATCTTAAAGCCTGGCAGTAGCCTGAATCTTACTTTTGGGTATGTGTCTAATTTAAAAGAATGCTTTTTAGATTTTGCTTTTGTAGCATTACTGTATGTAGACGTGGTGGAAGTGCTGAGGAGGGACGCAGGTAGGCTCGCTCGTACATCCACTCCTACGCAAGTTTCTTTTTGTGACATCTCTTCAGTGACATTAATGGACCATACTGTGCTGCTACAGATCAACTGCTTTCAGTTTCCTGTAAAATAACTTTAAACAATTGGAAAACTAAAGGGGAACAAATGAGATAGAAAGCTGCAATCAACAAGCACAGGCTGCCTCATTGTTTTTTTAGTTTTAATTATTGCTCAAAGCAAAAGTCATGGTGTCGAAAATTGAGACCTCAGCAGTCTTGCAGCTGAATGTAGCAATAAAGATTTTAAGAAAGGCATGTTTAATTGTTTCTAAAATGTTTTAAAGGTTATAAAAGTCTCTAGACAATAATACTATTTCAAAATGCACTATATGAATGCCAAAAAAAAGCTCAGTGAGGTTGGTTTACTATGCTTAAAGCTTTATGGAAAATTTTTTCACTTTAAACTTAATAAAAACCAAGAAGCGTATCTTCATAAAAAATGGGTATATAAGGCAGAAGGATGTACTAGTTTGCTAATATTCTGGCTCACTACATAAT
>NW_009258951.1:2464785-2472226 GCF_000687185.1 Egretta garzetta
TTCCTGCTTCAGTGGATCTGATGGAGAACAATATAAGAGAACAATATGTGTACAGAGGGTTATTTTTATTAGAAATAACAGTTTAAGAAAACTTCTTATCCCTTTTGCAGTATTAAAATGGGAAATATTTGTAGCACTTCTCATTTTAAAATTAAAGTATATTTTTTGTTAAAGAGCATTTCAATAGAGAATTTGTCTGTCTGTAGAAAAAAAAACAAACCTGATATTTCTAAGTAGGCCATTCCCAACATTTGAAATGAAACAAGCTTTTTCCCCCCCCCCTTGAAACAGTGGTATTTAAGCAGCATTAGATTTATCTAAAATACCTTACGCTTCCTGTGAAGTCTCAGAACTGTAGTCACATTTTTAAAAAAATTCATAGGTTATTAAAAATCATTCCAAAGAAGAAATTTTCTATTACTGATTCTGATAAAGCTAAAAGGTCTATTCCTGTCATAAGAATTTAAAATTATAATTAGGACAAAAGTGTGGTGATTTTTTTTTTTTTTTTGTGGTATCGTTTAAGTTAAATGGTGTTCACTTAAGATCATGCTGAGAAAGATTCTAATTTGTTATGGCTCTGTAACTCCGCAATATAAACAGTCTTTAAGTATGGATGTAAGGGGTTGTACCTAAGTTGTGGTTGCTTCTGGAGTGCTTGTTCATTTACATGTAAAGGAAAACTCTATCAAGTTTACTGTAAATATTTTTAATATTATTGGAAATAATCCATGTTGAACAAAACTTTGCTGTGTGACTGTGCTTCCTTCTTCAGACATAAAGAAAATCAGGATGAACAGAAAGTCTTAAATTTCTTTTATGATGACATGTATAGTTGATTTATGTGTAATTCACTGTGAAATACTGTCTCATGGTTCAAATTAAGTTTTAAATGATTTAGGACTAAGAAGAATTAAGAAATATAGAAATTTCTTAAAACTAAAGAACCTAGTAGTCACAGATAAAGCAAAATATACAAAGCAGAAAAATGCATTGGGAATCAATTGCAAATCAAATCCTTTCAAGAAAAAAACATTCTTATCAGGTCAAGATTGCTGGCTTAGAAGAATATCAAATCCATACTTTCTCCAAAGCTGGACTTTTGCCGAAATCAGTTCAGATGCAGGTCTACAAGCCAGAAGGTTGGGCCAGATGATATGCAGATGTCCCTTCTGACCTTGACTTTTCTATGATTCTAAATTCTGATGGCTAAAAGCAGGAATTGCATCTCCCAGGATTTTATGATGACGACTGTCTGGAACCAAAAGTTGGATGCAGTGAAATTCTGCATAAAGATTAAGAAGCTGAGAGCGACTTACTGTAAAACAAACATGCAAACAAACAAATAGAACCCCCACATCTTTAACCACATCAGTCACTTGTAAAGCTTGGTTGTAACTTTAATGTGGGACACTGGCAGAGCCCCAGCCCCTGTCTTGGATGGGTGAGCAGGGGTTTAAAGAAAAGTAGGAAATTTTTTTTTTTTTAATTAATTTAAAAAACCCCACATTGGAGTCAGACCTCTTTGCTTAGCACATGCTGCATCAAGACCCTGGACAAATGGGTCTGAGCATCCAGCTGGCATCTCCCTTGCCAGTCACTCACCTGCCTGTGAGAACATTGAGAGACTGCAGAGTGGCTGGTAGATATGATTCTTTTTTCCTTCTCTTAAGTGATACGTACCCGAGTTAAGGGGGATGCATTCATGTTTAATTCCATCACTGAATACTACTTTCCAACACATATGTGAGCTCGTGATCTTTCATGCTTTGCAGCCTTTTCTCAGCCGTATGGCTGTCAAATGAGTAGGTGGAACCACTGCAGAAGATGGGTCCAGGCTGTGAAAATAGCGACTTGTGATTTGAGCACTGCTAGCAGGACATGGAGCACTGTGCTCATTCTTCTACTGGTCCTTACTTGTCCTAAGTGATAAAAGTTGAAATTCTCATTTGTGTATCCTCAGCCTGAAAAATTACTCTTGTCTGAAACAACATTCAAGGACTACTACACTGTTTTCAGTGTACATACACATATGCATATATGTGTTTAAAATCCAGTACTGATTAAGCATATCAGCAAAATAATTTTTTGCTTCCTGAAAGTTTCACCAAAAAACCGCTAAGGTACTCTTGTCTTGTAAAGCAAACAGTAGGCAAAAACATATTTTACATAGATCTTCAGGAGGTAAGGGAGTCAAAATATTGTATTTTTCTATTTGAGATCAGTGTAATTAAGAAGTGAAAGCATTTGTAATTCTAGTGCACATAAGGCAGGATTTACTAGTACCTGGGAGTATAAATTAAGAAGAAAGTTAATGTTACACAAGCCTAGTTTTAACAAATATAATACGAGGATGTAATAAAATATTGTTGGGAACCTTTTGTGTTGCTAGAGATAATAGTGAGTTGTGTAGAGCTTTAAAAAGGGACAACTTATCATAAATCTTCTTTGACCTGTAGAAATGTCTCAGGCTTATAAAAAGGAAATAGCATTCCAGTCAACAGAGAACACCTCAGCTACAGTAAATCATTAGAAAACATTGCTGTCCTTGAAGAAATGCCTGAAAAGCACGAAATGCTATTCATGCATACGGTTATGGCAAAAATAAAGATGGCTTATTGGGAAGAATGTGTAGTAGACTAAAATCATGTTTAAGTCAAGAACAGAAAAAAGAGGCATTTGTTTTATGCACAGGGTTTACTAGTGTTATAGTAAACTTAGGCAGGCTGTCATGCTACTCTAAACATCTCAGGAAGAGCTGCAGATAAAACTCGAGGATTGATGCAGAATATTTGGAAGGCTAAATATGGTTGAAATAAAGGACAAAATTCCTAGAAATTAATTCAGTGTATAAAAGCCTATTCCAGACAGCTTCATTCTACTGAAATTGCTAGCAAAGACAGCTAGGTGATAGTCGAAGATTTTAGCCATAGACATACTGAATCAGCCTGCTGGCCTACCCGTTTGACCCCTGACTAATTCTCAAGCAATTGCTCCAGCTAATTCTTCCTTTTCCACTCTGTTTCTCCTTTCACAGCCTTCCGTGGGGTTGAGCAAGGGCAGCAGAGGCTGCGTGGGTAAGAGGTGGAACCAGCTGGCGCTGCAGCAGGCTGAGCCCTGCTTCCTGCAGACCATGCAGCCTGCCCTCTGGCTGGCTTTGCGCTTCTCCAACACCTTCAGGATGCCCTGGAGCACCGATTATGCAGTAACGGAATGCCTTCACCGACTGATAAATAAACTCAGGAAGGCAGCTGATCTAGCAATACATGTTAAACAGCATGAAAAGTGGAAGAGGAACTGTGAATTAGTTTAAGATCAACAATTCCTTGGGAAGCACCATGACAGGATCCGCTATAGTTGTTTCCCTTGATCACATATATATTAAGTGGTTAGCAGAGCTAATGGGAACAGCTCAGCAGTGAAGAGACCCTACCTCTTGTACCTCCTCTTCCTCCCGTTTCCCATTTCATATGAAATGTGAATACCTTAAGATAAGACTATAAAGTACATTCATCTGTGCCTACTCCATACCTTTTAATGTGAGTCTGTCTATTCAAGGCAAAAAATTGTATGAAGCATCCTCAGAGATTCTGACTCTGGATAGATTATTTTTTTTTAATTTGAACTGTTTGTTCAACAAAAAAGTTGGTTTTGGTTAAAGTTAAGTTAATGGTTTGGCAGAGAATTATTTTTTAAAAATTAACATTTAATTTCAATGTTTTTCAATTATACACTTTGATATTTTCTTTCAGAGATTGAGCTGAATTTAATAAAAAAGATTATAAAAGTAAACCATTTATTTGATAAGACAGAAGCTTTTTTTCTGTTCTCCTGATGAAACTAAGAGGGCTTATGGTGCAGTTTCCTTTGCCTCTATGTGTTTCCTCCCTGCACTTATGTTTGAACATACAGAACAAGAACACAGGTATCGCTTGAGGACAGTTGTCATTCCTGCCTATGAGCAACCACACGTGATAAGAAATAAGGATTCTGAGAGTGTGTATGCATGCGTGTGCTATTTAATCCCACTTTTATTACTGTACTTTACAGTACTATTTTGCACATCAGGAAATAAAAGGTAAGATAATCAGCAAACAGAATCTTGCTGGTTCCTTGGAGGAAGTAGAAGCCACAATAGGGAAGGGCACAAAACCAAAATTATTTTGCAGCTGCATCTGGATGCACTGAAAGAAGAGAGATGGTATGGCCAAGGCGTACATAGGAAGAGAGTTTCAGGGAATGAGGCAAAAAATTAACACAGTGTGGACAATTTTGGCAATAAAGTTTAGGAGGAAAAATTTTTGAGAGATGATGCTAAAGGGTGGGAATTAGCTAATGCCTGGTTGTAAAAAGAAATGGAGAAAGTGGAGTCATAGCTGATTACGAGGTTACAAACTCGGGTCAGGAAAGGGACAGTGGGTGTTAACTGAGAGTCAGCGAGGGTGGGAGAGCAGGAGATGAGCAAAGTAGTGGACTGGGGGTCAGACTGAGGAGCAATGGGATTTTGGGTCGCAGATGAATGGAGAACAAGTAATTTGAAGAAGGAAGTAGAAAAGAAGATGAAGATATAAATCTGGATCCTTCAGGGATCTGGGCAAGAAGTAAAACAAAGAGAAGTCAATTCAAGGAAGTAAAGAAATGTGGGAGGCACAGCAGCATATAGTGGGGCAGCGTGCAACTGCTCCAGCAGCAGAGTGAGCCACAAAAGCCTAACAGAAGTGCATTACAAATTGTATTTCCTTAATTTTATTTCCTATTAAGTGGAGAAAGGATTCTCAGTATTTTTCATTTTCCTTTTACAAAATTTTGGTTTTAGTCCAGATAAATATCTTAAAAGCATAGAGAACAGGATTCTGACAATGCACTTATGAGCTTTTACCTTGTGGAAGTTACCTGCTTAAGTGTGTGTTGAATGAGACCAAGTTAGGAGGAAGGTTGTTTGTTTGCAGGCTTGTTCTGCACAAAACTCTCATGCGTACCAATCCCTGCACGAGTTGTTAATATTTAAAATATTTGGATCACTGATGTTAATTTCACTGGTAGTGGTAAGTATAGATAAAGCTGTTCTAAGGTTTCTGTAGAACTCAGCTGAAAGCGTGAGGTGGTGTGTGTAGCTGTGCTGCAAGTTCCTGAGATAGCTAGGAAGGAAGAATGCAAAAAGGTGCCCAACAACAGCTTACATTTTGTACTGAGTACTTTCCAACAGTTTCCGTCAAAGAAGCAGGAGATTAAAATGAAAGCATAAACTCAATCATTACATTTTATTCATCAAACATTTGTTTAATGTTTTGAAAAAGCATGATTTTTTTATTTTCAGGGAAATCAGTGGTAGGCAGGAAGGGGAAGTAGCTACCAGAAACTTCTAGTGGCTAGCAAAAAAAAGCATGTGTGGGTTTAAGTACAAATATGTGTAAAGTTCATGAGGGATAACTCTAAACTGGTGGTGTTTTTTAATCCATAAGGCACATTGGGTTATTAGACTGCTGATGGCATTTACAGAAAACTTAGGCTAGAAGCAAACAATTATGCTAGGTAACAGAAAAAGAAGATTCCCTGATATGTTTGCTAATTATTATAAAAAAGTCATGCATTAAAAAGTGTCTGTGATATTTTCAAGGGTTTTTTAAGTATCAGGGTTGTAGTCTGCACATACAAGATCAGCTGTCCTGCCACTTGCCTCCTGGTGAACCTGGGAGTGATTCCTTCAAAGCTAATGGAATTTGACTCTTGAAATCAGCGTAAAATGAAAAATAACTGAAAACTCTTCCTGTGGCTTGAGGTGTAAGTTCATATTGCTGTTATGTTTGTTTATGTTTAATGTCAAAAAGTACAAACAATTATGGTCCCAGCTTCAACAAGTAGAGCATTTAAGGGCCCGATTCTGTAGACATGCATGCATCTGTTTTATTATTCATTTTAACTTAAGCCCTGATCCTAATCTATGTGTTTTTGCAACACTGTTGTGTACATTTATCTTTGGGCTGAGCAATTGCCGTTAGAATTTATGCAGATGACAGCTAAGCTATTTACAATTCTATAGTACACTGGTTGATTTCACAGCTATGCCTTGATGCTCCATGCAATCTGTATACCCAGTAAATAGGTTTTCTTCAGATTTCTTTATGGCAAGACTGATCAAAGACTGAAGCACATCCGTGTTTTGTTTTGAGATCTCACATCATAGACAATGTGCTCCAACTGACAATACAGGTTGTTGTGATAGCCTTTAGGCACGATGCCACTAATGATGTCCAAAGCATAGGAACTACTGAAAGCCAATTCTGAAACATCGCTGTGGGTAAGTGGATTAAGGAAACAGAGACTGGAGGAAGTTGTTACTGTTAACGGTCTGTGATATCCAAAACATTTGTTTTAGTGCAATTAAGATAAACTAGCAGCAATAAAATTAATGATCCTGTGGTGATCTAATGAGGAAAAGTGTGAGAAGACCTGACTAATAAAAAATGGAAATTGCATGTTTTGTGAAGAGCAGTTATCACTTCCAGATTGTGCATGCTCTAGTTTTCTGTATTCTTTCTGTATTAGTAGAATACATTAATAGACTGCCACTATAACATGCTGCAGTTTATTCTGCTCGTAACCTGTATCTTTGTGGAAGGAAGGCTGCAGTTTTCAGTCTGGGGCAGGATTCACCCTCATTTCCCATCCGTCCTCTTCGCTGCAGACAGACCAATATAAAAGCAGATTCCTACACAGGAAACAGAATAGATAGCTATAAAAATCTAACCTCCTCCTTTAAGCATATACATTATCAATTTGTCAGCATACCAGAGTTTGGTTCCCATTCAAGGTGTATGTGTGGTACTTAAGACAGCCTAGACTGTAATTTGTGTTTACACAAGAAAATTGACCTGAGGGATTGCCGTGGCACAATTTAATTATGAGATCCGTGCCGTGATAACCTCTTCCCTCTCTGAGCAGGCTTCCTGTGTTTGAGGAAGTTATCATTTTGTGTAATTAATGAAATTTAACTATTTACCACTGAATTATATCACAATACGTGTAAACAACATAGTTTGGCTTGTTAGGTTTGTTAGTCCACAGGAAGAAATTTTTAAAAGCCAGAGGAAAATCCAAACAAATTTTTAGATGGCAATGGAACACAGTCATCTTGGTGTTTGTGAAATTATTTTTACAAGATGTATATGGTATTGTGAATTGAAGTTGAGGTGGATTAGTGACCTTTATTCAGATGGGTATTTGTGATTACGCTGTTAGAGTACCTTGTCCAACACCAGCCAGGGCTTGCTCGCTCTGACTTGATTTCACGTGATTCAGAGGCACACAGAAACAGCTGGTTAGTCCTTAGAAACACTTCATGGTCTCTGATAACATTTTTAGTTCAGTCAGAACCTTGTACTTGGTTCTGCGTCTCATTTTGGCGGGGACGACAAACACACCTACTCCAAACCTGCTGCTT
>NW_009258951.1:2472375-2487584 GCF_000687185.1 Egretta garzetta
GAGCCAAGTGCGGGCAGGTGTAAGAGGCTGCCTCAGGCATGGTTGCTCGGCTCCTGTTGTCACCTACAAGCACCTTTGTTTTCAGGCTGTGTGGCTGCTTGAGAGCAAAGACAAAGCACGCCAGCTCCAGCAGTTGGATGTTTTGCCACTGAGTTGTCACAAAAAGTAGGTGAGCTGTGAGGGTTGTTACTGCTCTTCGGGTAATGAGACTTCTGGTTGTCCCTTACCTGGTTGTGAATACCTCTGTTGGCTTCTGCGTTCTGAGGTGTTACCCAATCCTGCAGCACACTGAAAATGCGTATTTCAGTGACAGCTTAAAATGCATGGGGTTTTGTATCAAAATAACAGTGTGAATGCTATTCCGCAGGACTATCTTCATGTTTTAGTCATTAATCTCAATTTTTGTAATTTAAATTCCTGCCAATTAGAATGATGCTGTAGTTATTTTGTGTAAGTTACACAGTTTCTAGATAGCATTGGGACCTAGGGTTCTTCTCGTAAGTCTCATTTGATTTACAACGGCAGTCCATGTTAGTTATAACTCATGATAAGAGAATTTGGGACCTTACTGTGAAATTTAGGTCCAGCTCTCCATGAAATACAAGAGTTGTGATCTTTGTGCCGGGGAAATGAGTGGGAAAATGACCCAGACTCTTCACATCTTGAGATAATTGAGGCTATGCAAGCATTCTTACCCAGAGCAGGTAAAAATGTTTTCATGTTCACCTGTTTCAATACCCCTCTGCAGGTTGTTACTCTAAAACATTACTGGGCTTCAGCTGGTATTACTGTTTGCTGAATGTGCAGCAGAGCAAATCAGCCAAATGTTGGTATGATGATCCTGTTAACATAGTTTAAAATAAAATTATTTTATCAAAACTGCATTGGGAGCAGAGCATGGTGATGAACCAGCAGTTAACTGTTGAAGTGTTGCTACTGTTTGCTAGGTCACAGGCTTTTGGTTACCAGATACCACTGTAGATGGTTCCTCATGTGAAGAAGGGCTTGCAGATGCCCGTTCCCTTCCTCGTCTGTATGTTCACTTATTGTGCATGTTGGCCAACTGAAGAATATATTTGTCATTCAAAATAATTCTGTAACTAATGCAATTTTAGTTGTGTTCTTTTTGCAGAAAAAGTGTTTTAACAAACTCATCAACAGCAGAAGTAATGTAAAAAGATCAAGCTTTCTTGCTCATGGTTTCTAATTATTTTGGGAAGTAGGAACTCTAGGAAATAGCTGACTCTTCCTAGTAATTGTGAGAAATTTGGACTTTCCAGAGTCAGGTGCAGATGTCTGCATGGCTCTGCCTTTTTTCCTAGTGTTTGTGGCTGCAGGTAGTGAGGGAGGTGTACAGTCATGTCATGCAGTACTTCAGTCCAGCTCTCATCCCTTGACATGCCAGTTTGGTGCAACTTTTCCTTCTGTTTTGCTTCTTTGCTGTTCTTTACATTTTTTTATATTAATCTTTTGAAATAGTCCACAAAGCAATATCTGAAATTAGGCTATTACAGTGAATTGCAGTGAATGTTAAAGTACTGGAAGCATTTCTGGAGGACTTCTAATATCAGAACTTTCATTGGAAGCAAGTTATGCTCACACAGCCATGAGACCCAAAAAAGTACTGTGTGATTTATGCATCAAAACAATAATTCTAAATATCTTGAAAGGGAGATAATAAATTGCCTGGGAGCAAAAGAAATACTCTGAGTTATTTGCTGTAAGAATTCAAAATACCTGGCATGAAGAGGCTGTCTATTTAAACCCTTTGCTAGGAATTGTTTGCTTCCATCTACAACACAATGTGCCTGAAGAACTGCCTGCTGCTTACACAGTATGAATATAAGCATTTTGGAAAAGAGGCTAGTCACCAGCAATTAACTCTGTGTTGTGTTTATCTGTGCATAAAGAGATAGACAAGACAATATAAAACTGTGCATTCTGCTCACCAACTAAAAGTCCACAGAGCTATTATTGCTTTACTGTTACTATGCAGAGTCCTTGCTTTGGTTTCTCCAGTCTGCTGTACCGAAAATAATAGTGTTGTAATAACACAAAAGACCTTACAGGACTTGAAAGCTGACTAAATAATTATAATTCTCTTGGCAATCATATTGTATTTACAATACCATACTGCTTGTTTACTGTTTCTACTTCAGAGTGCAATACTTGATGAATTTTTAAAATCTATTTATTTAAACTTCATCAAATGAAAATTGTGGACACACAAAATTTACACACTGTACACGTCTAATGAGTTTCAAAGCTAACTGCACTCTCAACCCCACCACCATTTATGTATTTCCATTTTTGTAGTCTAATTTACTGGGCGGCTTCCCACTGTAGGAAAAATAACTAAGTTTAAGAAGTATATGGAAAAAAGCAAACTCCAAATACGGTAAGTTAAGTTGCAGAGACACATTAACTTCTTCATAGGGTTGTAACTCTTTGAAAGTTCTCTTAAGGAGTTTTTTTTAATGAGCTCTTTTCACTGAATTGTTGGGGATAAAACTGAGTGAGACTCTTGAGCTCAGGCTTCATACTTAAGCTTAAGTTAGGCTACTGGGGAGAAGTCAGAGCTTAGTGCAGCATGCCATTCATCTCCTGCTCATAGCTTGCCTAAGTGGCTCACAGTTGCAGAATGGAAAACACTAGTAGTATTTATGCAAGTGAACTTGCCAGTCATGAGGACAATTGAATTGTTTGATCATCATTTATGCTGTATACTCTTCCCATGTTTCTCGAGTATTAGGGACTGAAAAGAGGAGAAACAACTAAGACATGAAGTTGAAGGGGAAGGAAGATAATTCTGGAGAGTCAGTTTGGTTTTTCAAAGTTGTGCATTAGCACAGTGCTGTAGTGTTTGTGCTGTAAATGCTGCAGGAAACTATTCAAACCTAAAAGAGAAACTTGTTAATGATTGCTTGGAAACACGAAAAAGCTCAACTAATACAAAACCATTCAGTGAATTCAACACCTGTGGTTTTTGTCAGCCATCTTAAGTGCTTAATTTTTTCACATTTGCAGTAGAACTTATGCAGCAAAATGTAAAAGCTGTGCTGAACCATGATCTGTTGTATTTATACCATTATTGTATTTAATATAATTTAGTTACTAGAACAAAATTTTCCCCCTCCTAAAGTCTTATCTGCTTAGAAAGGAATAAAATTACAGAATGTTTAAGCATGGGTTCTAAAGTATGTAGCAAAGATTTTATTCCTTAAGTATTAATGCCTGACCATTTTTCTGTGAGGGCTTTAATTGCAAGCTGATAACAGTGAGTCTTTTGTGGCAACAATCGTTCATTGGATCATGATCAAAAAGCAAAGGAATAGAATTATGAAGAAGAGAGACCAACTCCCTCCTTGGTTGTGTTCCCTTTTCTGCTTTCAGGGTAACTATGACGTGTTTCTGCATTCCAGAATATAGGAAAAAAAGAAGATGGGGGAGGGAAGTTAAGCCCCTTGGTAGTTTTGACTCAGAAGAAATGCGTTCTTATTCAAAGAGCGAACTGTCCCTGTTACTATTCAGGAACCAAACAATAACCATGCTCAGCAGTGCTGGAATGAGCTGTGGGCTGGCCCAGCAAATGCAGTAGCAGATCTATACAGAGAAACACTGGGGATCATGTGTGTCTCAGTGGCTAGACCCTGCTTGTTCCTTGGGTAAGCTTGAAGATTCACTCCTTTGCATGAACAGTCTTACACTTTGACCATAGGAACATTTGAAAAGCAGATCACATGGTCCCAGTGGACTGAGGGAGGGAAACCCGCAGGCTTTGCAAACAAACCCAGTGGTATGACTCACCATGCATGTCAGACTGGTATTAGTATTTTACTCAACTAGCCATGGTGATTATTTTTTTCAGTTTTGTGACTGTGGTTGAGTAAACATGCTGAAATAACTTAAAGGTGCTCATAGCTACCCAAAAACTTGCAAATCCACTAATGATTTACAGAGCACTGGTGATCTTGAGTGACTTAAGTTTCACCACCTTGTTGAGGCTTCTAAACCATGAGGGATAATCTGATCCATTATTCCAGTTTGATGGCGAGGTATTAGGCTGGCAGCTTTCTAAATGGCTGTGGGAATTGTTAAGCTGATTCTTCTGGCTTGTGCTGGTAGAAATTAGTACTGTTTCTAAATGCTTCTGGAGGTCTTGTAGCCTTGTGAATGCAGTTACTGACAGGTTTTTAATAAAGCAAATTTTCCATGTTCTTGTAGATAAAAGTTTTTTCTAAACTCATTCTATTCTTAAGCCTGTTTTAACCATCCTTGATATGATCTATCGTTATCTAGATTCAGAATTTCTATTAAGCAGCATTGTGTACCTGAGCATGAGCTGGAAAGAATGGGCAACAGACCTTTTGCTTCAAACTGGGAATCCTTACAGTAGGCCTTGGTCAGTAAGGAATTGGATGTTTTCCTTGTCAATACCAGAGTCCTCACGCTGGCAGACACTGAGCACCCTTTCATCCTTCTGACTTAAATGTACTGCTCAGAACTTTGCAGAAACAGGCTTTTAGCTAGATCTGTAATTGAAATGGATCTATTTGACCTACCTCATCTTTTCAAAGTATCTTGTATGTAACCTTACAGCAAATTAATATGTCATTTTCAGGTAGAGCATGTTCTCATGTATAATTATTGCAGCTCTTTTTAGCTATGTATAAATGCACCTTCCTGGAATTCCATTTGAGAGATGAATTAAGCACTAGCTTATCTCCCATTACATATATTTAAAAATATTCATGGCTTTCAGAGAATTGGAAATTAATTGTTTCATTATAAGGTTGGCCTTAGCACTTTTGACGTGGCCTACAGATATCATCCTCTTTATTCAAAGGAGCTAAGGAAATTGTGATCAAAGAGCTAAAACTAGAGTTGGCAAAGAGGATGTGGTAAGGAATGAAAATATAAATAAACTTGTGAGATTCCTAAAAACTCACATGTGCACACGCATAGGTGGGTGAAATCCTCATTTCTTCATGTTCTGTCATAACAACTGATACTCTGGTGGCACAGCTTCATTGACAAAAGATTTTTGGAGTTAAAAGCATGATCTACTTTGTCAGAGTTTAAAATCCTATCGATAAAACTCTTCCTATGATAGACTGGTAACCTCTGATCATGAGGTATGATATCAGGGTGTTTGACCTGGTGCTGAGTCTGGCTGGGATGGAGACTATGCAGCAGCTTTTATGGTGCTGTGGTTTGGATTTGTGACTAAAACAGTCACCCACCACAGACCTTCATGCTTACATCAAGTGAGACACACGCAAGGGCTAATGTTCAAGTAGTGTGCTGCTAGGAGCAGCTGTCTGAATATTCCAGGCTGGAATATTCTGGTGGAAATACAATTTTCTATACTAGTTGGTAAAAATGTAAGACTTATGTTGTTGCATGAGGTTGAGAGTGTGCTGTTTGAGGATCTGGGTTCTGTGGCTTACAGTGAGCAAGCCCCTGTTGGTTTTTGTGTATAAGATTTCTGGAGAATATGTAATATAGGAAAATCACAGTTAGAAATAGTCAGTGTTGATCTTGAAGTTGTAAGGAAAGGAAGTAGCTAAAAATGCCATAGGACTTAGGTTCTTTAAATACCCTGTAAAATAACTTTGAAATTTTCAGAATTCCGGCTGCCTCATATGGATATTGGTTAACCCTAGCCATGCACTGATGCAGCTGAAATTAGTGACTAATGGCAAAAATTAGCTGCAGCCAGTTTTGAGGTCTAGCAAAATACCCAAGAAATAGTAAAAAACCCCCAAACCCACCAAACCCTCTATTTTTAGTGCGTGTTTAATAGCCTGCCAGGTATTTGAGGCTTTTTGCAAGCCAGGTTATTTTTGTCACGTGGGCTGTGGGTTAGTTGGTGTTAACAGCTGAGTTGTTTGTGGGGATTAGTTGCATTAGCTGATTTAGGGTATCAAAAGAACTACAGCACATTTCAAGGTGGGTGTTTAATAGAAGTGTCCTGCCATTTTTGTGCTCCACTATTCTGAGGGGCAAAACAGGAGATGTAACCTATGGCAAGTTGGTACCAGAGTGAACCATGGGTAAGAAGGAGAAAAGAGAAACTGGGATCTATTATTTACAGGAAATTAAGAAAAGCATACATCTCACTGAGAAGCCAGGAAGCAAATATACACGTGTATGTTGTTTCTGCTGAATTCTCTTAGCATTCCCAATCCATGAGAAGTTCTGAAAAACATTGATTTGAATCCAGTCCAGACTCAATTCCTCTTAAGCAAAAAATGCTGCTCTTCTGCCAGATCTTTGCCTAGAATTGTATCAGGAGTTAAGATGGGGGAATTCATTCTGTTGATAGTTTGATCAGTATTACCATCACCAAATTGGCTAATTTTAAAGCCAAGTTAGGTAGTGTGTCCAATGACAGCACCATGCCTGGGACCGAAATTTTTGCTCTGAAAGGGAATGTTTACTCCTTTACATTAAAACCAGTTGCTTCTCAAAACATGAATCTGTGTCTTTTAGGGATTGTAAGGTTCTATGTAGCAAAACATAAAGCATATGTTTTGGGGTTTTTTTTTTTTGTATTTTTCTTCTGGAAGCTTTGCAAATCTCCATGTGACTGTTACCTCTGAAAGATGATGTTTTGCAAGGGTTGCTAAGGTGATTTTCTGGGATGGAAATGCACTGGTAATTTGCTGTTAAGTTGTTTACAGGAGAATATGAATGAAATTTCACCACCCACAGCAAGGCAAATGTCCATGTCTGATATTGTTTCAGAATGTTTTAGTAGAGAAGAAGAGTTGTACAAATGCACTATTCGCAGGACCTCTATGGATGACAAAGTAGAATCTAGACGTCTGTAGGATAGAGGGCATAAACATTTTAATCTCGTTTCACCCTTTCGTCATTTTAACCAGAATGTGAAACATTTTAATTTTTGCTCTTTCTACTTCAATTTTTTTTTTAGTTTCTATATGTGAATGGTTTGCCAAGTGTTCATTGGGAATATTTAGTGTTCAAAAATTGATATTTACACTGAGTCATTGTGAGTAGCTTTAGAGCTATGAACAAACCCTACTGCTCCCATGCAGCTTTCCTTCTGGGAAAGCAAAAAAGCACTACCGGTCTCTGGAGGGGGAGAAATTCCTTCTTGACTCCAAATATCAGGGCTGTCTTATCACTAGGATACGGTAATTCTAAGTGGGGTACCAATACATGTTCAACGTCCCGTGTTTTCCTGTGGCCAGTCTGTCATATTTTAGAAGGAAATAAAGTTATGCATCATGGGAAAAAGTTTTGAAGAAGAAACAGTTTTAAAGCCTAGAACTAATGTAATACAGATCTCAGATCTGTAAATTACAGAGGGTACTTTGGCGGTGACAGTCTTTTTGCTGCTATGACATCTAGCTTTTAACTTGATTTTTTGTTTCCTTCTTTAAAATTATTATTTAGGGATGAATTAGCAGCAGATGATTGTAGTATGGTTCTTCAGTTTGGTTTCCTGACCTGACAGAAGGATGCAGTTGACTAACCTATTTAGATCTGTTGATTTAACCTGTACTTCTCAACAAATTGCTGGAGAATTGTGGATTAATTTTTCACTTATTTGAGGACAAAGTCACCTTGTCTTTGATTTCCCTCGATGAGACTGTACACTGGCTCATCTGACTGAGACTGCATTCAAAGACCCCAGAGGCCAAGCGAAGATGTCTCTTGGACTCCAGAATCCCCCCAAAAAAAAAAAACCAAACCAAAAAAACCCCAACCCCAATATAATATAGTTTAACATCACAAGACCATTGGCTAGTTCACCAGCTGGACCTGATGTCAATGTATCCCACCACTGACTTTTGGTGATCTTCAGACCTGATGTGGTGGTTTGGCCATGGGTGTGCTGCTGAGAAAAAAAACTCCAGTGGATGCACTCTGCTAAGAACGTGCTATTTACCTTATATGCTTGCGTATGCCGAGAGGTGACTGAAGGTATCCTGGTTTGCAGGCCTGCAGTCTGATTGACAGCTCATTAAAGTTAATGGGACTGGTCAATTTAATAGGACTTTCAGTCTGACTTCTCATCAATATTTATGAACACACATACTTTTCTTGTAACTTAGTGTTGGTTTTTATTAACAAAAAAGACCTGACTCCAAGTAAAAATATTCAAAATAAACAACATAAAATATTCACTACCTTCTGCACAGTAAGTCTGAGCTATCTGAAAACCTGTCAGAATTCATAGACTGCGTGAATCTTTTGAGTCTACCCTGAATTCATTGCCAAATTTACCCTTATCTGCAGTCTCTGTAATTAAAATACATTTCCAAATAATCTGCATTCTTTTCTGTTTCCTTTCATATTCTATTAGTTTGTCTTCCTATATGACTCTTACTTTTATGCAGCTTTGAAAGGCAAAGGCATTCTCAAGTTTAAGCCTTGGCTTTTCAGACATCAGATTGATTTCCCCCTAATATTCTGGGCACAACGGTGATATTTAAGAGTTTTAATAAAGAGGTGAAGAAAGGGAAGTAATAACTTAGTACTTTTCTGATAAGAAATGCAGATGCTGTGACTTTGCAGGTAAGATACTAATAAGCCATTTTACTGTGTACTCGCCCAGGGTGAAACAGTAATATGCATCTGCTAGTATCTTTTTGTGCAAGTCCTTACCACGATGACATGCAAAGAGGGCAAGGTAGAATTTTACAGCTTCTTCAGTTTCTTTATGATTATTGTGATTTCATTTTTATTTTTCCAAGCAGAAGCTTTTGTCTGTTTCTTTGTTTTGCCAATGTAAAAATAAAAAGCATCAAATTTTGTGTTCTTTGAGTTTCTGTGTTGTATGACCAAGTAGGGTGAAAGGAGGGTTTCTTCAGGCTTAATTACAGTGGCAGTCAGACTATAGAACTAAAAGGAAGGGCATTTAAAAATTAATGGCAATTGCAGTAAATGGCAAAACTCTGATTTCTTCACTAGAATAAAAGTCCTCCCAAAAGAATTTTCTTCCAAATTTTAGGCATTTGAATTAAATAAAATATAAAAATTCAAATGTTACTTGGAAAGTTACATTTGTATTCTGCAGAGAGCTTGTACTAGCATTCTGCATACATGCAAGAGTCATTCTGAAGGTAATTTAGCTTTTTTGCTCACATAGTAACTAAAAAACCAGCAATTAACTCCATCTGTTTTCTCCAGAAGAGGCAACATAAATCAGATTTCAAAGGTGCCAAAATGGGATTGAGAGGAGATTTCCATTGGGTTTACCTGGGTCCAGTAAGGCCGCTGCCCCAGTCTTTTCAAAGATATCACTAGAAATGTTTTATTGACAAAAATAGTCCCATATTGCATGCATTGTTTCCAAGGACGTGTCTGCCATTTTCTGGCACTGTAGCTGAATTTGATTTGTAAAGAGCAGCACAAAAATGAAGCCGAGGAAAACAAGTTCCTTAAAGAAAAACAATTCCTTGTCCACTGCAGGTTGATTTTGGGGGTTGTTTTTTGTTTGTTTGTTGGCTTTAAACCTGAATCCATCTACTTTCCCCTTTATTTTAAAGATAATTTTGCTATGGTGACGCAAATAAGAGAAGTTGAGTCTTGTCTGAGAAGGCTTTTGCCAATGAATGCCACATAGTGAAGCCTAACAGTTGTTAGGAAGGAGCTGGGTTTAAAATGCTGGCTTTAGGACAATGGTCTTGCTGTTTTAAGAGAACAAAAGGCAGCACAGAGGTCAGTTGCTTCAGAAGCAGAAATCGTTTCATTTTATCCTTTTACAATTACTGAAAGTTGTAATGACATTGTAATAGAATCACACTGCTCTGTTTCAATGAAACACCACCCAAATTCCGTTCATTCAGTAATTTAAATTATCGTTTTCACAGGCTATTGTTGAGGATATTGGTTTTCATTGAGGTATGCAGATTTTTGTGCACTGATATGCTATTAAAAGAAATCATGCAAATTATCTAAGAATAGCAAGTTAAGTTATCAGGAGGCTTAAACTGATCATAGAGAAATCTGGAATTCAATGTAATTTTCTTTTCCAGGTCTACAAATAAAGAAAAACATCAAAAATCTGTCTTTTAAGAAGCCTTTGGTTAAATAGGGATTAGAGAAGTTGTTAATTCTGTCAGATTTCGTGAGAAAATGCTGTGCACCGTATTCTTGATAAGAAAAAAAAAAGCTATTGTTATAACCAAATATTTTTCATCCTTTTTTATATAATCAAATGTTTATTTGCCAGTCAGATGTTAGTAAATGGTACTCAACAATGCATTCAAAATCCCACAGGGCTCATCTTCATGTTGCAGGACAATAAATATTGTTGTCAGAGGATAGAGTAATCCAGAAATTACAGCTGCATGTTTTGGAAGAATTTGGTTTTAAAGGGCAGATATGGGGGGGAGCCTTTCTTTCTTCTAATGCACTTTTATAGCTGAAGTAGAACCAGATTAATGGAGCAGATACTCCAGTGCTCTCAGTTCTGTTCATGTTTTAGGTAGAATGTAAAGTAAGTGTGTAGATGCATACTAGAATTTCTGAAAGATAGGTGTTACCATGGATACACTCAAGCAACCAAAGAGCTTGTGCGAATGCAAAGCACTAATTTTTCTGCTAGTTGCAGGAGGATTTGTTCTGATAAGAAACTTATGCTGCCGCTGTTTCTCCTCTCCCTCCCATTTCCTATTAAAGCAATACAATTCTTGGATGTTATGTGTTATGTTGAGGGACAATTATAATCATCTTTCTCTACATTTACTGTCCAGGGTTAGTATTTTCACGTAACAGTGATAGTTGACATTATTTCAAGTGAATGGTGTAACTGCTTAATTTTGGGTGCTGCAAATTCTTATGTTGTGACAAAATACCTTCTTTTGAGACTGCTAGTATATATGAATGTGCATGTCTTTCCACTGTAGGGGGATAGGTGTTCATGGTGAAAAAGCATCTCTGTAGAGCAGATAATGGGGATAGAAATAAGTTAGAGGGGGAGAATTACTAGAAACCTTGTAGAGTTCATGGCTAGTATGCTTTTCCTGTGAGTTAGAGTCCCAAAGGGATTTGACAGGAGGAAATACTTCTTTGCAATGTGCAGAGAATTAGTATTGTGAGCAAAAGGGCTCCTGAAGGTGTGTGGGGAGAGGATTTAAAGTAGTCTCTGAAGTCCTGCTATAATTCTGAAAACTTCCTATTTCCTTGCTTCTTGCCTTGTTCTTCTGTAAGCTGCAGTGCTGAGGAAGTTTCTGAAAAGGGCTATTGTCTCTGTGGTGCCTTTCTTTTATCAATTCAGCTGTTGGTTTCCTTAAGGGCATCATCTGTACTTAAACCTGAATGAAGCTGAATCAAGCTGAAGGTACCACAAGAGAAAGCATAGCTGATGCATGAGAGTGTTACCAGCATGTTTAGATCTGGTCCGTATCACTGGCAAAGCAAATCTTGACCAATGCCACTGTAACCAAGGAATCCCATGTGATGATGGCCATAGCTAGTAGTAGTCAAATCAACAAGCGTTGATAATGTCCTAATGGCTGTTAGCGGAAGAATTATCTTTGTCAAACTTGTTTGGTTTACATGGGGCAAGTATTTGTTAATGTAAGTGGTATTTCACTGACAAAAGTACTGACATGGGAATTTATTGACAATGCAAACTGTATAGTATATGAAAGAATATTACTAAAATATGCTGACTGGTGTTGATATTGTTAGTATTTATGGGAATATTTCTTCCTGACCTAGTAAAAAGTTGATGAAATCCTGCTATTCCTCACCGTATTATGGATTAATCTTAGTTCAGTTGATTATCCTTATGCTTCATATCCCTCTTGTTGGCCTGTGAGTCCATATTCATTATACCATAAATAATATAACAGAAGTAGTTCAGGTGGTGGAAGGCCTATATATGTGCCAGCCCTCATGGGGGAGGTGGTGGGGAACACAGCTGGTTAGTTACTATGGAAAATACTTTTCCATAATTTTAAAAAGCATCATCATTGGGAATAATAATGTGCTGTAGTTGGTAAGTTATTTCCTATTAACTCTCAGTATTTAGTTTTTGTTTTGTGAAATTAAAACTTTCAAGTTCATTTTTTTCCTTTTCAGACCCTATCTAGATCTGAATTGATAGCTGTATTAATACACTGACAGCAACATTAATGTGCACTTAGAATAAATGCTTCTTTGTAACCTGTGCGTGAAAATAGATGACTATTACTGTTTTCTCATTTTATTAATGAAATGTTTTTCTCAGTCTACATGCTGTATTACTCAAGTGTAGCTGATTGTTCATTTCTGTCTGCTGATTAACTACTGTATACAACTTTTTAGTTATTTGAAAATGTGTGATTAAGGTTGGGCTAAATATATAAGTAGGGGTAATGTAACCTAAAATGGCTTGTGGAAGTTTACATTTGTAAGACTGCTCTCAGGATTTAGAAGGTTTAGGGAGTTGAATACTTGACTCCCTAGAAGCCTAGTATTTGCCATAAATGAGTATGAATGTTTCTTCTGGAAAACCATTGAAAATAGCTGAATGTTCCAGATGAAATTGTAATAAAGTCTAGGGTATAAATTTATAGAATAACCTGCCTACAGAGCACAGCTCTGACAAACTTCCATCTTTTTTGTTTGTTTGTTTGCTACAGCCCTAAAGCACAAAGATTTTATCCATTTTGTAATGTTTGGGAAATTTTGTGGGAGTAACTGAAGCAATCCTTAGAATTCCACTGAGTTTCTAACCTCAATAGTAATTAACAGCAACTTGTTCCGCAAATAGCTCATGTGCTGCTTCAGAGTATTTCCTATTACCAGATTCTCCTGAAAATCAGCAAATTTTATTATGGTTTTGTGGAATATGCAACCTGCATTAGTTAAATTTTTGCTGGATAAAAGTCTTTGAAGTAGGACCAAGGACAAGATTCTAAGTGGCTTTAAATTGATTACAAAATTCTAATTCCCCAAGGGCAAAAAAAGTTAATTACTCTTTCAGTTCTCTCTTGAACTGATAAGTTCCTAGATTCAGCTTTCAGAAAAAAAAAGGAAAATTAGAAATGTGCAAGACCAACATCTTACTGAATCTCTAATGAGAAGGAATAGCATTTTACTCTTTGCATATATTCTACTGCCCGAGTAGATTCCTACACAAATGTTTTGCAATGGAAAAAAACTCAGCTGTGAATACATGAACTATGAATGCACAAGCAAATTAGGTGTGTTTGTACATCCAGATGCTGCTAATAGTCTTGCAGTAGTGTGTGCTGGAAAGATCCTGGGTTAAAAACCTAGAGTCAAAAGATTGAAAATATGTTAGTGAAACTCTAAGATACTTTGTGGGTTCCAAAACTTGTAGGTTATCAACAAATTTTCAATGCAAAGTTAACTCTATTCTCGGGCATCTGAACATGTATGGAAACTTTGTTCCCAGGAACAAACATATGCTTGTAGATGAGTTCAGACCTCTTTGAAAGATGCACTTTTGTAAGCTGTATCACATCTTCTGTGTTATATGAAGCAAAATAGGGCTTCCTTTTTCCTGAGCTTTTAGCTGTGCTAAATTATTCCCACTTAGAAGTTCCTTCTGCTTATTCTAGTCAATGCTCTCAGCATTTGTTAGTCTTAGAAAGATAGCATCATCACATGGATGAAGATTCTGGCGGTGGCATATCTGATAGTATGGCACAACATTTCATATGTCTGATATTAAAAACATACAGAATATGTTTTTCCTATCTCTGCACAGTGATTATTCATTTTCGGACATTGCTAGATATGCAGAAAAGGTTTGTATTGCTGAAGAAAATATGGTAAAGGTTGTGTCCCCTATAACTTTCATAAAACTGGCTTATCTGCATTAACATTAGGTGATGTTTTGGTGTGCAGACCAGTGGAGAAAGATTTTTATTACTTTGTCATTGTGTGTATAGCTTTTGCCATGTTTTCACACAATGTTTGAACTTGCTGTTCACTTAGCCCAGATAGATAGTGAGAACCAAAATCTTTCTGTTCCAAGGATGTGTGCCCAAACACACGTCTATTAAAGCAGCTCAGTAGTCCTGAATCACTTGATTTAATTGATTACTTTCTTCCTTGGTGTCTTGCAGTGTGATTGTTGTTATGACAACAATGCAGAGTTTGTTACTAGTGTGACTTTGCTACTTGTATGTTAACATCTGTGATGCCTTGAAAAAAGGTGGCATGCTTTGTTTTTGAACTTATACCAAACTGTGCTAGCCCTCACATAGACACACTTTTTTCCAAACTGAGGGAACTTTTTTATGGTTTAAACAAGTCCTCTCTGTGCAATTTGAATATCTGGAAGGGAAATTGTCATATTCAAACAGATATTTAGAAGCCTGTATTCTCTGGTTTTAGTAGCAATTAGGACTTTTTGTGTGCTTTTATGAACCAGATATGAGACCAGAATAGATGCTAGTGTTTAAATCCATGCCCTAGTTTATTTTGTAGTTGTTTCCCTGTGTAGACAAGCCATCCATGTTGAGAAAAATTGAAGGATTGGCAGTTTTCATGGCAATGCAAGGTTGCCAAAACATTAAGCCACTAAGATGTCTCAACCTGTTGCAGAAAGCTGGAGAGAAGCTCAGCCTTCATGTATGTTATGTCCTCCGCGGTTTCCTGGGATTTACTGATGACACTGAGTATCACATTGTTTAGTGCTTTCAGGCATGCTCCTAGCGAGAACAGAACGTATATCCGGTGTGATTCTGCCTTGTGCCTTATCCTCTTCTGCAGTTTTGGCTTGGAGAACATAAGGCAGAAGAAAACCAGTGAACATAGGAAAGTTGGACCGTCTAACATAATGAAATTAGATTCCTGAGCCATCAGACCTAATGAAAAATAGAATCATAAAATCATAGAATGTTTTGGGTTGGAACAGACCCCTAGAGGTCATCTAGTCCAACCCCCCTGCAGGAGCAGGGACACTGCTAACTAGATCAGGTTGCTCAGAGCCCCGTCCAACCTGGCCTTCAATGCTTCCAGGGATGGGGCCTCCACTACCTCTCTGGGCAACCTGTTCCACTGTTTCACCACCCTTATTGTAAAGAATTTCTTCCTTATATCCAGTCTAAACCTGCTCTGGTTTAGTTTAAAACCATTACCCCTTGTCCTGACACAGCTGGCCCTACTAAAAAGATTTTCCCCATCTTTCCTATAGGCCCCCTTTAGATATTGAAAGGCCGCAATCAGGTCTCCCCGCAGCCTTCTCTTCTCCAGGCTGAACAAGCCCA